>NC_056743.1:1453414303-1453601803 GCF_019279795.1 Protopterus annectens
TTTTGACCTGGTCAGTGCTTTTGACACTATCCCCCATGCTGATATTATTGAAAAATTAGACAAGCTTAATGTAAACACCTGCTTTGTCTACTGGATTGCAAATTATTTCTCCAATAATTTCCATATTGTTAAAGCTGCTAGTTCCCTTTTTGAATGTGAAATTTTAGCTAATGGAGTGCCAGAGGGAACTGTTCTAGGCCCTCATCTGATTGCCATTTATTTTGCAGACATCAAAGCCAATAACCAAAAGTACAGTTGAACAATTCTGCTGATGATTGCAAAATGGGCATTGTTATATGCTTATCTACTGTCAGAAAAATATGTATTAATGTGTGTGCTTAATGCTAATTAGAAACTAAATGAGTTAACACGTTTTTTATTCTATTTTATATGCACTATTTTTACAGCTTAGTTTTATATGAGAAACTGCAGTGTGCTTTCTGAAACTTGCAAGATGCCCTCTGACCTAGTAACTGCTAGCACAGCAAAATTCATGTTTATGCCTTTTGGAAATGTACTTGAAAAACAGGTGATTATCTGCTAGGTCAGGAAGCAATGAATGAACAATGCCATATTCTATAATGTAATGATTTTGAACAATTAGCTCTGTTCGAAGTATGAGAACATGCACAGCTGCAGAAGGAAGAGATAAAACAGACAAAGCACTGTTGGAGAAATGAACTGCAATCTATACTTGCTTTGTGCTCAAATTAGCCATAGTACCTTGAATGGTAACATTGCATATATCTAACCGGTGGTAGCCAAGGCCACATTGTTTTTCTTAGGAAGTTTCTCACAAAAATTGATAGTACAAGCAGAATTTTAAAAAAACAATCACTACGAAATGATGATGTTAAAACTTGAGATTTACTACGTCAGCTTGGTAGGCAATGTCTTATTAGAAAATGTGTAAAAATGCTTGCATTTCCTGATTCAAGTTAGACAAACTCTGTATTAGCATGTTTTTGTCTCCTTGCTGCAAGATTAAAGTGCCTTAACCTAAACCTACCGTGTAGTGATCATTTTTAAAGTATATTTTTCCTTTGACACTACCAATAGAAAACAGCTCTAGCAAGGGCTAGAATATACACATACATAGTGTATCAAAATGATTTGAAACTAAATTAAAAAAGTGTAGCATAGTAACATTTGTCAGAAAAGTTACTCCCACTTTATAAGTTATAAATGGTACTCCTCAGACAGATTCAGACAGCTACAGTCATAACAGGCCTACACACTTATGTGGATAACTGTTTCTCATTTGATAATCATGGTTCTACCATAATCAGGAAATCCTTCTATCTGGCACAGTTAATTTCCAAGTGAATATTTTCATGATCCAAAGAAATTATGCTACCGCTGTGCTCTTCACTTATCGGACCCATCTCTGAATACAGTACACAAAGAACCAAAGATTTCTAACCATGAAAATTCAAGGTCTTCAATTTTTCATCTACATTGATAAATTAACACAATTTTCCATATACTACAAAGACTAAAGTTTGATGCAAGGTGACCTGTGTCTTCCTTTTCTAGCCATTAGAGACCTAGACCTATTTGTCCTCTTATTTCTATGTTTGGTATGTACCTCACAATACCTCTGCAACAGCTGGAAAGGCTGCAGAAATAACTCACTAAAAGATTCACATGCCTAAAGCAGATGCCCTATGCTGACCGTCTAAAAAAACTCCAGCTATACTCTGTGGCATATTGTCTACTCAGAGGCGATCTCTGCTTAACATAGAAGGCCATGTGAAACCCTGAGCTATTGGACATGCTCCACTTAAAGAAATCCCAATCCCTCTGAGCCACATGCTCCAGGGATCTAAACCTTGTCATCAGAATGAACAAAACATGCTGGAGGGATTAGTTCCTGACCCAGAGACTCCTCATACTCTGGAATAGACTGCCCATACATATCAAACAGAGCACCTCCTTGGCCCTCTTCAAAAGGAACCTTGACAATTGGATGGGAGATAGGAAATTCACCTCGGGGATCACGTCAGTCGCCCTGCTAGACAGGGGTCCAGGGAAGTAAATATTTGGGAAGAAATATGCAGGGAATTGTCATGGCTAGGCTTGCATAGGCCCTAGGGCAGATAGTCTGGTACCAACCTATGAACCGATGAAAAAAAAAAATAGTGGAAATATAAACAAACAGCACTAAGGACCTAAATCTACATCAACAAATAAACAAGACTCACTAGAGAGATAGGTTCCTAGCCCAATGTTTTCCTGGCCTAGGGAATAAGTTGTCACTACACTTCGATCAAAGTGCTTCTTTGACTGCCTTGAAGGCTAGTCTTGATGACTAGATGAGAAGACACAAATTTACAACAAGCTTAGCATGCACAGCCCTACTCGATTCAGGAGGAGTGTGCTATTAAGTGCTTATAAGGGTCTACTTAAAAGAGTATGTGGCTAGGAATCTCATTGTCTTCATGATCGCTTGCCTAGTATGTTCCAATGTTCATATATTTTGAGCAGTTCTCTTGCAACCACAAAAAATGACAAAGCGTGCTTTGTCTCATATTCCTTCATGCAAGCAAATTACAGGTTCACTAAGGGAATTTTGTCACGATATCTACAAATATACAAATCTACAAATCAGTTATGCAGTGATGTCATTCCCATCTTAGACACCTTACTCAGGGCATAGAGTACACATGACACAGGTTTTCTTATACACAGTGGACCCAGATTTGTTTCAACCCACTAAGTCATCAGCATGGTAATCTCTAGTTACCCAAAACTGGGGAAGCAGCCTATGAAAAAGATATTTCATGGTCACACCAAGCATTCACAGGAAGCTACTTCACCTTCCATATTAAACACATACTTCATGTAGTGAAAATTTTGAGTTGAATCCTACATTTTAGGAACCCTTAACCTCTGTTAACTGCAAATGGCTACCCCAGAGTATGGCTCAAAGCTAAGGTACTCACATTCAGTTGCTTGCTTGCACTGTAAGGGCCTCTGATCATACAAACAGGGTTACACACATTTGGGACAGATATTTCATTCATAAAGTGTTGTTACCTTTAATGAGATTAGCGTCAGTGGTAGTGCAAACTGAGATCATCTGTTCCCCCACTTTGAATTTGTTGGACTGGCATGAAGTATTAGGAAATATTCAGAAACCAGTTAAGTTATGGATTTATTAATTGCCAGCCTCTATTTTAGTTTTCATTACACTTTTATGTCAGGCATTTTAACTGTCAGATAATGGAGAATCTCTTACCTAGAAAGCAGTAGTATGTAGCACAGGTTTAAATGAAATTGCAAAACTGTTAGAAAAGTAGTTGATCATTTGTGTGCTCAGAATGTGATATTGCAATTATGCTTATGAGAGTAATTTTCTCATGGTTTATCTACAGTTACAACAGCTATAATATGAAAGGTTTAACTCCTTTGAAATGTGATCACCATCTCTTGAGTTACCTTTTTATAGTTTCTGGGTTGACCTCCTGTTTTAGTGCTTTGTCTTAGAACTGCTTTTTTCCATATAAAACATTTCCATGAAAGCGCTGTTAATAAGTTAATTTGCTTTGCAGGTAGAATGCAAAAACACTAGGCTAAGTGATACTGAACACAAAGCAGTTCCTACCAAGCATAGTCAAAGTGAAGGCCACCATGTCTTTTGAAACAGGTATTGCTGAAGGTGATCGGCAAAGAGCAGGTGGTTTCATAAGAGAAACGTCATATGTTTACCAAAGGAAAACATTGAAGTTTATATTGTGGGTAGAAGTGGAGCAGGAGGAGGAAGGTAGAACTGGAATAGTTTTAGTGGATATTCTACAGATGTTAAATAGGTTAAGCTGGGAATTTATAATTTGAGACTGAATCAGGTGCTGGGTAGGACTGGTTTATAGTGTGGTAAAAACATTGTATAGAAAGCCTGGGTGAGAATTTTGATAAATGGAGTGTGCTTGGGGTGATTAGATTAGAGAGTGGTACAAGGCAGAGTTATCCTTCATCCTGTGCCTTGTTTTGGCTGATGTTAAATGTTTGGTAAAGAAACTTAGGAAGTTACAAGTGGGGACAATGGAGGGGGTGGAAATAGCATGTATTGCAAGCATTTATTAACTGATAGTTATATGATTATAAGAAGACACTGAGAATAAACTAATAGCAATGTTACAAACCTGAAGGATTTTTAGTAGAGATGGGCCTATACATTCATCTGAAAAAATATTGACATGGAGAGGGAGGGGAGGCTGGATAGACATTTAAACACTTTAGCTAAGGAATTATCCCAATTTGAACAACAACTTAAAAAGAAAAAGATTGACAAATTTAATGGAAATGTTAATGACTACCAGAAAGGCAAACCTTTTAACACTCAGAGAAATGTACGTTTTCAAGATAGCACACAGAGGCACATTAGGAAAAGAAAAAGACCTAGGTCAATTCTTAGGAATAGGACTGAATAATCAGAAACAATATCAGATGAAGAATCGTCATCGGCCACTGATGTAAGGTCAGTCCCCACTCACGAGTTTCCAGCAGCCAAGAGAAAACCTAATAATGACCCTTTAGGGTCAAAAGACATGGGGGGGCAGGAAGCATAGGACCCATTCACAACAGAGAACAACTACTGAGTCAAATGTTATCTCAGATAATTGTAATGTGCATAACATCTCATCATGCCACCTCAATGACACAGAAATAAAGTTGTTGAATAAGGGTCTAAATTTTGTTCCTGCTTTTTTTGTTAATGAACATTCTCTTGTTAAAGATGTGAATGATTTTTGCAGAATTTTAAATCTGAAATTATTTTTCTCAAATCATGATCAAACTCAAAGGTCTACTGATTTCTGATTTTGGAAATCGCAATTCATTCCACCTATAGATAGGCATGTATCCATTTTCAAATAATGTATTCTCAAAGATTTACACTTCCATAACAGAACTTTTGACAACATCAGACAGAACCTAACAAAGACTTAACAAGAAACTCTAACTAAACTTAGCAACCAACATGATATAGTGGTTCTACCTGTTGACAAAGGAGGGGCAGTCATTGTAATGAATTGGGATCAATATCATAGGGAGGAAGAAAAACAACTTTATAATGGACTATTGTACACTAAGATGCATTTGGACCCTACACCCAAATTTAAAAGAGACATAGATCGATTTTTAGATGAGGCATTTGAAGAAGGCTTCATTGGACAAGGGGTGAAACATCACCTAACAGTGGTAGGCCCAATCTTTCAATATTTTTACCTACTCCCCAAGATACACAAAGATCCCATAAACCTACCGGGTAGACCTATTATTTCTGGCAGGGGATCATTCATGGAACCATTTTGGGCCTTCCTAACTAAATATCTACAACCACTATTAATTTTAGTTAGGTCTAGACTGAAAGATACCACACAATTCTTACAGATTATTAATGATACCCAACTAGAACCAAATTGGCTACTTTGTACCTTAGATGTAACAGCACTGTATACAAATATACCCCATTGAGCAGGTTTAGAAGCCCTATAATTTTTGGTTAGATAAGGCCAATATTTATCCTCCAGGTTTCAACACCCTGTTACTCGGGCTTACAGAACATGTTCTTACTAAAAATGTGTTCTATTTTCAGGACACATGTTATTTACAAGTTAGAGAAAAGGCTATGGGTGCCTTGTTTGCCCCAATAGACGCAGACCTGTTCATGTGGTATATTGAGCAGCAGTTGATAAATGACACTGCTCACAATATATTATTGGATAACATGGACATTTGGCTTCATTTTTTAGATGATTGCTGTATGGTGTGGAAGGGTGATATCGGTTATGCTTTGGAATTTGTTGAATATCTAAACGAGAATAAATGGGTATTCAATTTACCCTGAATTATGATCTGAATCAAATTACATTCTTGGATGTAATGATACATAGAGATTCTGATAATACATTGTAAACTGAGACCTTCAGGAAATTTCCACAGTTTAACACCATGTTAAGTGCTACTAGCCAACACCCAACCCACATCATCCTGAATATACCCAAATCTCAATTTTTACGTATTAAACGTATCTGCTCCACACCTAAGGCATACAATTCTTGGAAGAATGATTTAATCAGCAGATTCCATAACGGGATATCCAGTTGGGAATATACACAGTGCAAATGCTAATGCAGCCAAACACAACCAGGAGGTTCTGCTACAATATAAATATATTTCCACAACTCAAAGATTTTCAATATTTTCACCAATTCATCTAGTTACCACATATGGTTGTAACACAAACGGATTTAAAAATGTTATAAATGATCATTGGTACATTTTGTTGGCCAATGAACAATTGGCTAAAATATTGCCCGCACAATGTTTATTTTCATACCGTAGAGGTAGAACTATAAATTCACATCTTACTCATTGTAAGTAAAATTTCAATAAGGGAGTTCATCAAACTACCTTACTGGGGGGAAAACTAACAGGCAGTTACCCTTGTGGACATTGTAGTGCTTGTGCACACATGGTCAAAACTAAAGAATTTACCAGCAAGAACACACCAAAGATATACAACATTGATATTATGGGAAATTGTAGCAGTGATTGGGTGATTTATTTAGCCAGTTGTTCTTGTTCAGCATTTAATGTCGGTCAAACCTCACGACCCCTAAGAATTAGAATTAGTGAGCATTTGAGTGACATAAGAAATAAGAGAATGACCAGTGCACCTTTTAAACATACATTAACCCACCACACTGCCAAATTTCATTTTACAATAATAGACAAAATTCTGGGGAATAGAATGTGCAAAACCTGATGGCATACCAAGCTTAATGATAAGTAATCATGCTGGATAGTAAGATTGGGAGCTCTCTTTAAACCTGGCCTCAATGAACAAAATTAATTTGGTATGCACCAATAGCATGATTTTACTTATTAAGTATTTTGTACTTAAATATGTGCTGATGTCATGAAACAGTAACACAGAAGAAGGTTCCTTTGAGCTGAAACAAGTTTGTTTGTTTGGGTCAGCTACATGTATCAAGTTTACTTTCAATAAATCTTTGGATTTATTCAATCCACTTTGGTGCTGGATTTTCTTTGGTTGGTGTATCATAATGGTTCAGTCCGTGCACTAGCCTCATTTGCGTGCATGCTTGTTGCTATATACAGTACACAAAGAGCCAAAGATTTCTAACCATGAAAATTAAAGGTCTTACATTTTTCATCTACATTGAAAAATTAACACAATTCTCCCTATACTACATAGCTTAAAGTTTGGTGCAAGGTGACCTGTGTCTTGCTTTTCAAGCCATTAAAGACCTAGACCTATTTGTCCTCTTATTTCTGTGTTTGGTATGCACCTCAAAATACATCTGCAACAACTGGAAAGGCCACAGAAATATCTCACTAAAAGATTCACATGCCTAAAGCAGATGCCCTATGCTGACCATCTAAAAAAACTCCAGCTATACTCTGTGGCATATTGTCTACTTAGAGGCGATCTCTGCTTAATATACAAAGCCATCTGAATCCCTGAGCTATTGCACATTCTCCACTTAAAGAAATCCGAATCCCTCAGATTCACATGCTCCAGGGATCTAAACCTTGTCATCACAATGAACAAAACATGCTGGAGGGATTGGTGCCTGACCCAGAGACTCCCCATATTCTGGAATAGACTGCCCATACATGTCAAACAGAGTGCCTCCTTGGCCCTCTTCAAAAGGAACCTTGACGATTGGATGGGAGATGGGAAATTCACCCCGGGGATCACGTCAGTCGCCTTGTTTGGCAGGGGTCCAGGGAAGCAAATATTGTGGGAATAAATATGCAGGGAATTGTCATGGTTAGGCTTGCATAGGCCCTAAGACCAATAGTCTAGCACCAACCTATGAACCGATGGAAAAAAAAAAATAGTGGATCTATAAACAAACAGCACCAAGGACCTAAATCTACATCAACAAATAAACAAGACTCACTAGAGAGATAGGTTCCTAGCCCAATGTTTTCCTGGCCTAGGGAATAAGTTGTCACTACACTTCGATCAAAGTGCTTCTTTGACTGCCTTGAAGGCTAGTCTTGATGACTAGATGAGTAGACACAAATTTACAACAAGCTTAGCATGCACAGCCCTACTCGATTCAGGAGGAGTGTGCTATTAAGTGCTTATAAGGGTCTACTTAAAAGAGTATGTGGCTAGGCATCTCATTGTCTTCATGATCGCTTGCCTAGTATGTTCCAATGTTCATATATTTTGAGCAGTTCTCTTGCAACCACAAAAAATGACAATGCGTGCTTTGTCTCATATTCCTTCATGCAAGCAAATTACAGGTTCACTAAGGGAATTTTGTCATGATATCTACAAATATACAAATCTACAAATCAGTTATGCAATGATGTCATTCCCATCTTAGGCACCTTACTCAGGGCATAGAGAACACGTGACACAGATTTTCTTATACACAGTGGACCCAGATTCGTTTCAACCCACTAAGCCATCAGCATGGTAATCTCTAGTTACCCAAAACTGGGGAAGCAGCCTATGAAAAAGACATTTTATGGTCACAACAAGTATTCACAGGAAGCTACTCAACCTTCCATATTAAACACATACTTCATTTAGTGAAAATTTTGAGTTGAATCCTACATTTTAGGAACCCTTAGCCTCTGTTAACTGTGAATGGCTACCCCAGAGTATGGCTCAAAGCTAAGGTACTCACATTCAGTTGCTTGCTTGCACTGTAGAGGCCTCTGAGCAAGCAAACAGGGTTACATACATTTGGGACAGATATTTCATTCATAAAGCGTTGTTAACTTTAATGAGATTATTGTCAGTGGTAGTGTAAACTGAGATCACCTGTTCCCCCACTTTGAATTTGTTGGACTGGCATGAAGTTTTAGGAAATATTCAGAAACCAGTTAAGTTATGGATTTATTAATTGACAGCCTCTGTTTTAGTTTTCATTACACTTTTATGTAAGGCATTTTAACTGTCAGATAATAGGGGATCTCTTACTTAGAAAGCAGTAGTATGTAGCACTGGTTTAAATTAAATTGCAAAACTGTTAGAAAAGTAGTTGATCATTTGTGTGCTCAGAATGTGATATTGCAATTATACTTATGAGAGTAGTTTACCCATGGTTTATCTACAGTTACAAAAGCTATAATCTGAAAGGTTTAACTCCTTGCAGATGTGATCAACATCTCTTGAGTTACCTTTGTAGTGTTTCTGGGTTTTAGTGCTTTGTCTTAGAACTGCTTTTTTCCATATAAAACATTTCCATGAAAGTGCTGTTAATAAGTTAATTTGCTTTGCAGGTAGAATGCAAAAACACAAGGCTAAGTGATACTGAACACAAAGCAGTTCATAGCAAGCATAGTCAAAGTAAAGGCCACCATGTCTTTTGAAACAGGTATTGCTGAAGGTGATCGGCAAAGAGCAGGTGGTTTCATAAGAGAAACATCATATGTTTACCACCGGAAAACATTGGATTTTATATTGTGGGTAGAAATGGTGCAGGAGCAGGAGGAGGTAGAACTGGAATAGTTTTAGTGGATATTCTACAGATGTTAAATAGGGTGAGGTGGGAATTTATAATTTGAGACTGAATCAGGTGCTGGGTAGGACTGGTTTATAGTGTGGTAAAAATGTTGTATAGAAAGCCTGGGTGAGAATTTTGATAAATGGAGTGTGCTTGGGGCGATTAGGTTAGAGAGTGATACAAGGCAGAGTTATCCTTCAACCTGTGCCTTGTTTTGGCTGATGTTAAATGTTTGGTAAAGAAACTTAGGAAGTTACAAGTGGGGAGAATGGTGGGGGGTGGGAATAGCATGTATTGCAAGCATTTATTAACTGATAGTTATATGATTATAAGAAGACACTGAGAAGAAACTAATAGCAATGTTACAAACCTGAAGGATTTTTAGTAGAGATGGGCCTATACATTCATCTGCAAAAATATTGACATGGAGAGGGAGGCGAAGCTGGCTAGACATGGTCAGAAAGGGGTGATAAGGACCTAGACTATGGGTATACCCACTGATCAAATGTATTCAGGATAAGAACTGGGCAGAGCTTAAGAGCAGGATTAGGCAATTGCTTGATATTTTGTCAGGAAGGGTGATTACATTAAGGGGAGCACTACAGGTGGTGAGAACCATAATTCTGCCTCAACTGACTTATATGGAAAGGCATTTTAATATTTGTCTTCAAGGCAGTGTAAGACATAACATTTAGAGGTTTTGTGATAGGCATGTGTAGAGAGGACGGAAGAATACAACTGAGAAAGGTAGGCTGAGGGGGTAACAACACAAGGTGAGGCATATTGCATTTTTATCGATATATGATGGTAATGACTCTGTCAGTGCTTAAGGAGTTTCAGACAGAGTCAGTTGTGGTAGATGGTTTATCTTTCAAATGTCACGAGCTGAACCTTAAAGTTACATATATTAGGATGCGCACATTGGCTTATGGCATCATTGTATCCTACAACATGGCTCCACATCAAACTTCACATATATCTAAAGGCCCAGACCTCCTTTGAACAAGATATGCCATGGGTTCTGAAGACTTCAAGTCCATTTGGATGATGCAATGGGAGTTAATGATGCTGTGAGTTAATGTGTTCATCCTGAGATAGTGCAATTCAACAGGACAGCACACAATGTTTCAATGGCAAATGGAAGCAGGTACTGTGAAATGAGAAGGCATTCAGTAAGAATGTAAAAAAGGGAATAAGAATTCTCAGGCAAATCAAGAACAAGTCAGTGCTGCAGTATTTGTATAAGGCATGCACACTGCATCAGGGATGTAGTCGGTATCTCTGTATATTAAATACTATAGTATAACTTGTCACACATTAAAAACTGCATTACCATTTTATATACCCTAATTTATCTCTTCACAGGCAGCTTTAAAATACACATTGTACATATTTAGAAATTTTATGCAAACCCACATCTATCAATACTTAGTTAACTTTTAATAACGGTCTTTTATAGATCCACATTAGTTAAACCTATCCCACCCGATTTTTTTCAACATCAGGTAATTACTTAGCAGGTTTTATGTTATTAATCATTTTTTCACTTTTTGTTTCTTTTAAAGTTACCAAATAAGCAGCAGATTTTGTCAAACCACCCGTAATCTCACTTCTCTGATTTATTTTTTCTATTCTTATTTTTATGTACTAAACTATTCTTGTTACCAGTGCGCTACATAGCCAATGTGTAAACATTCTCACTAATGCCCTGCTTTATATAATTTGCTTAATATAGTAAAATGGAAACAGTAACAGTGGAGCAAGTGAAACCCTCTCCATTTGCCCTCCCCCTATTCAAACTCACTCCACTCCCCTACTCTACCCCATTCTCACCCACCCCCACTTAATCTAAGTTTAAACTCTCCTATCTCCTCCTACCTCAAAGCTCAGCCAATCCCAGTCTATAATACCAACACACATTAACTATTTGTAGTCCCTCCACTATCCAGTTCTCCCTTCTGTACTACATATCATAACATACTCCCTGCCTTCTTAATTCCCAACACTTCAAAACCACATTGTTTCCCAGTACAACATATCATCCCCCTTTTCCACCCTCCTCTATCCCTAAACTTGTCAAAATATCATCCTACAACTAACCACCATGATACCAGTCTCCGTGCTGACTCTTTCACTTCTCTTGGCACTCACTTAACATTTTTCCCTTCACACTTCCACACAACCCATCACTATCATCCTAGTTGTACTATCCATTATGCTCCATCATATTCAGCCCTTATTTCACCCAAGATAATATCCACCTTATACTCTCTCAATACCACTTTTTTATCAAATACAACCTACATTTACACAACCACTTAATGCATAAGCTAAAATTAAAAATTAAAATTAAATGCTTATCTTACAACCAACATATCTCTCCCAAACTAAAACTCAGTGATGACATCCATCCAAACCATGGACCAGCTACATCCTCACAAAACTTTAATGCAACACCCACACAAACCACCCCCCTCCAATACAACACAACTCTACTTGTTCTTCCCTTAACATTGCATACATAAACACTAGAAGCATCTAAAATAAGATACCACCATTCCATCGCAGGCTTAGCATGCATACTCCAGATATAGTACCACTGACTGAAATCTGGCTGAAAAAGAAACACAAGATAATGAAATTCTTCCCCTAAAGTATAATGTTCTATGAGTAGACAGGCAAAATAAAAGGCCTGATTGAGTCGCACTACTATATAAAAATCTTCTGCAGCTTACCCCTTCACCACCAAATCCTCCACAATTTGGTAAGGCTGAATTTTTCATATCTACCCTCAAACTTGACCAAAACAAGACATTACCCATCATATGTGCTTATTTGTGACCTGATAATAATCTCTCTATTGCAGAAGACTTCTTCTTCTGGGTGTCATTCAACATCTCCTAAGAAAAATGTCTAATTTGTTATTTTTGTATTGACTAACTCTCTATATCTCCCTCTGTCTCTCCTCTGACTCACTTAACTAAATATCTTTGGTCTTTAGTACCTAATCACCACTCCCAACTTTTATAATATAAGCAACACTAAGGCAGCATTAATTGACTGGATTCCTACCTCTATGTCTCATAAAATCTTTAACTCAGATACCATTACAGATACATCTAAGTGATCATCTCCCTATTTACATAATCAGAAGTAAGGAGAAATAGGAAGAACATGAGACATATGAAGAAAAAATATGGATATAAGGAAGAAAAAGAGATTTAATATGAGCAATATCTGTAAAAAGGAGAAAGCAAAGCTAATCAATACAAAAATAGCAGCACCGAAGAGATTTGAAGAGAAATGCAGAGAAAGGCATCCAGACATGGACAATTTAAAATACAAAAAATAAGAAAACAAAGAGCAAAAGTAGAAAAAATGATTAGTAATGGAGAAGTTAAAGAAACTGAAACTGAGTTTATGGATTACCTGTGAAGTGAAGGATTTAGTGTAGAAAATGTAACTCAGATAACCTCACAGCAGGATAGAGCAATGGATCTCCAAATTAAGGAGCAGGAAACATCTGATCAGTTGCCATACATATGAAGATACTTTGGAGCCTTCCAGAGGAAATCAGTACAAATGTTCATTTGGAAGAAGAAAGAGGAAACTGTGGCATCTCTGACATAGTCAATGCTGTGGAGTGATAGGCCAGTAAGTTCCCATATGAAAGAGCAACAGATGACACAGGATGAAACTGAAGGCAATGTGGCACAGGAACATGCTCTGGAATGTTATATAGAATGCCCACAGGAAATGGAAAACACAGAATGTACCCTCAGTTTAGAAGAAAATGATCTTAGACAAGAGTTGTTTGATTTAATAGAGATGGGCAGACATATTAAGATCAATAAAAGAAACAGACTACAGAAAGTCAACAAAACCACAAAGTTAGAAGTTTGATAAAGCAAATAAATACTGTAATTAGGACTGGCCATAGAGATTCATGTGATATAATAGAAGTAAATTACTGTGCAGCTAAATTAATAACAGATAAAGTCTTACCACCAAAACACAAGGTAGTAATAGAAAGGAAGGGGAGAAATTGAATGCCATCATGGAAGTATTAAATAGAGAATACTATAAAGCATTTAAGACAAGAAGTGTTACTGTTAGAAGAGTGGAAAAGAGGGAACAGATCAACAAAAATTCTCAGAAATATAGACATGATAAAAATAATGTGCAATATCATAAGAGATCAAGATGTATCATGCACTATCACAAATAATAAACTAAAAATATCAGCACTGGCAGAAAAACTTAGAGGATATGCAGAAAATATAAAGGAAAAGTACAAAGTAAGCATTTTATTGATGACCCAAAAAAAAGTTTTATAGAGAATTTGGAAACAAGGCAAAAGGAATTGGAACACCACTAAAAAAGAAGAAATAGATACATTTTAGTGAAATATCTATGAAGATCCTGTGGAACATAACAAAGATGCTCAATGGATAGAAGAAGTAAAAGAAAGAATAAAAAGTTCAAATATGCAGGATAGAAAATTGGATGAAGTCACAGACAGAGGGATTGAAATAACGTTAAGAAAAGCTCCTAAATGGAAAAAACCCAGGCCCAGATGCAGTACCTAATTCAGGCTAAAAGTATTAAAAATCTTTGCATGAAGATTTAGCCATGAATAAGAACTATTTATATGTGCACCCCCAAACAGACACCAGCCTAATTAACAATAGGAAAAACAATACTCCTACTTAAGAAAGAAAATGCAAGCTATCCTAAAAACTATAAAGCAATAGCTTGCCTTCCAACAACGTATAAACTATACACTGGAACTGATGCCAACAGAGTTTATAGTCATTTAGAAGATAGTTGGCACCTGATCCATATGTCAGGTTAGCTCATATGGTATCTAATGAAGGAACCTTTCAGACTGAGTATGCCAAACTGCAGAGAATGTTGATAAATAGGGGGTATTATGAAACTTTAAGCGATATTTTTGATGAATTAAAAACAAAAAGACAAACAGGGCACTTCATCCCTTTACTTGGTACTGGTAATATTGAGCAAATGTTGGCTATGAGGGATATGGGTAATGGAAAAACCCAATTTTGGAGAGCATTGACTCTACCCTTCAATACCCATTTTTATGACATTTGTTCAATTATTTATAAGAACTGGAGTATTTTTGGAGGGGACCAGGAATATATTAAAATTATGGCTGAGTGGCCACAGATACTATATAAAAGGATGTTTGTTTTAAATCTTTACTTGAACAAACTAACTCTATGCCATGTACTGGCAAAATGATGAGATTTGGACACTGTTCACAAAGCAGTCTTATTCTGGAAGGGACTAGTTTTCCATTACCCAACTATGGGGAAATTAAGCTTAAACAAAAATATTATTGTAATAGCAAGGCTGTCATTTTTGTTGCTAGGTACCAATTCTGTGATTGCTTTTACACTGGCAAAATGATACAGACATCTAGGCTCAGAATTTATCAACATATACATGACATTTGTCGTCAAGATGAGAGGAATGTGTTATTTAAGCACATTAAAGTATTTCCCTTGCATGCTTTCAAATTTTTTTGTTATTGAACATGTAGACTTAGCTCTAAGGGGAGGGCCACTGGATAATTTTTTTACAATACAACAAACTTTTATGGCAATTGCATTGCAATGACAATAATACTTTTCCCAGTTTAAATGAAATTGTTTTCATCAGCAGTGTGCTTAGATTAAAGGCAACATTTGCACTTTGATTATGTCTTCTTCTCTTCTTTATTGTTTTTAAAGAATGATTATGTGTTTAATTTTTCATTGGTGCAGAATTTTATTTACATATCCGAATTATAAGGTTTGCTTCTTTAAAATAATGGCTTTTAGCTAATTAGTTAATGAAACCATCTTGGTCATGTGGTTTTACTTGAATGTATAAATTGATTTTATGCTTGTAGATATACTCTTCTGATGAAGTCTATTCAATGGACGAAAGCGCTTAATCTAAGTTTTAATAAATGTTATGGGGATTCCTAAACTTTGTGGCTTCTTCTTTTATTACATGTATAGATCTGAAATCATGGGACTGCATACTTATTTGCTAACCTCACAATACCCAAATGTTGAAACATGAGGAGAATAAGTCTAAGATGACTTCCGTGCTTAATTTAGCAGAAACATGTTGGAGGCAAGCGGGAATGGAAATCAAACCAGAAATAGATAAAAATCAGGCAGCAACTGAAAGTGACAAAAACAAAAGAAAGAATATAAGGTGAAGGATCAGATGAGAAGGCAAGAAATGTGGAAAATGCATAGATATAGTTGCAAGTATAGAAAATTCTTTGAACAACCTCATATCGATTAGGATCGAATGCAGACAAGATAAATTTAAACCAAAAGATGAAAGGTTAATATTGGCGTCCCAAGATAGTAGATTATGTACACTTTGGTTTACAAAGTCCATTGAACATGTGTGAGAAACAGACAAATGTATGTTTTGTAAAACAGAATTGGAAGCAGTCACATATCTTGTTGCTGGCTGTGATATACTAATGGCAGATGGATGGTTTACTGAAAGGCATAATAATGTGGCAAGACTATTTCATTAGGTATTGTAGTTGAAAAACAGAAAAAACATACGAGTCAAAAAACATTATTGAAAATGATGAAGCTTATATCACATGGGATCACCCATTACCAACAGTTCAAAATATAGATGTGAGAAAACCAGGTATAGTAGTCTAGAAAATGAAGACAAAAGTAGCATTGATCATCAAAATTGCTACACCCAGTGACTATAGTGTCTTATGTACAGAAAGACACAAAGTCATAAAATACCAGGATTTGCAGGCAGAAATGAAGGCAATGTGGAAGGATACCCAGACATTTCCAATAGTAGTAGGAGCAACAGGTCTCATAAAAAAGAGTTTACAATTGTGCTTAGATATGCTACAGTTACATGTAACGCCATATGAATTGCAGATGGAGTCATTACTGGGCACATTGCAGATGCTGCGAAGAGCAATTCTGGTTGACATCAAAGACTGACACAATACTAATTTCATGAACTTTAATCATACTTTGACTTAGGAATGGTGTCCATTCCCATCATGGTATTAGAAACTCAAAAGACATGGAGAAATTAAAAAGGTAAGAAAGCAGACCAATATTCAGTAGCAGCCACTTTTAAGCATATCACGTAACCTTACACACTTAAATAAAGATTCTTTTATCTCCTATATAAAACTATATAACATTCCACTAGATGATGCAATAACTCTTTTTAATTCTGCTTTTTTTAGCATCCTAAATGAACTTGCTCCACAGTAAGGGACAAACTTGTCCCCGATTGTCTCAAAATACAAAACACAAATCTCCAAAAATTCAGAGAACTCAAAAACTAAACTAAAACTCAAACTGAGTTTGATAACAAAAAAAAAGAAAAAAAAAAAACATACTACACTGACCTGCAACATAAAATCTGAAAAAAAAATCCCAAAACCTTCTTGTTCTGTATCAACCCACTGCTCAATATTGGCCGCAACACTCAACCATCTCGTACACTTAACATTAGCAACAGCTCTACCAATTGAGCTGATACTTTCAACTTCCATTTCATTTATTCAGTCTCATCACTACTTCAAAATTCCCCTAATACCAACAACCAGACAACAGCACCACCAACCATTCCTCTTCACAACCTGTTCTTCTGACCAGTCCTCAATACTTAAATAAAATAAACTATTACATATTTGAAACCCAATGCTTTATCCTCCAACAACCTACCTGGTGAACACCTTACGATGGCTGCAGAATTAATAGATTTCCCCGATCTCAGTTCTTATAAATCACTCCATCATACTCTGGAAAAAAGCAGCATTCTTCCTCTCCACAAAGAAACGCATTCAACTGAACTATCAGACTACAGGCATATTGCCATCCTCTCCCCCTGTCACAAATACTTGAAAAAAATACATGCATTCACAACTCTTACATTACCTCATACAAAATAACATTTTCTCTTCTTAGCATGGATTCTGTCCCCATCACAGTTCCTCTACTGTTTTACTTAGTTTCACCAGTACAGTAAACACAAATAGGAATGACAGGAAACCTAATTTCTGCCATCCTCTTTGATTCATGCAAGGCCTTTGTCATGGTCTATTTTCCTACAAAAACTTTATAACCTAGGACTCGACACCACTGCTATATCATGGTTTCATAGCTACCTCCAAAATAGAGGTCAAGCTGTAAAGTGGCAAAAGTCATCTCATCCTTCCTCTCCATCCCATTCACTGTGCCACAAGGATCAGTCATGGAACCCATTCTCCAACATCTGTATCAATGACCAACATAAATGCTGTAAAACTGCATTTCTAGGATAGCATGCAGATGATATCACAGTTATCTGTATTGCAACAAACCACAAGACCTTACCCAGGAGTTCTTCTGGCTGACATCTGCTGAGCTATTCCTAAACTTAAGTAATTTTAAACTAATCTTATTTACCTCCAAACAGCTTACAAACAACAAAACCTCCTCAGTTATCTCATCCAACATAACAAAAATTGAACATGTCGCACATACTAAATTGCTAGGCATCTGTGTAGATGAGAACCTAAAAAATTAAACCCAAAACTATATTCTCTATATAGCCAAATCTTTCCACTCAGACACTGTAAGAAAACACATCGCCTCTTCTCTCCTCTTGCCTACTCTAACATATTCTGCACCCATCCTTAAGAACATCCGAGTGAGCTTGCTAAAGACATTTGAGCAATGTTACTATAAAATAGCATGATTTGCTGCCAGCCTTTCAAACAGAACCCACCACTGTGCTACCCTAAGGGAATTACAGTAGCTGGAATTCCCACATTATCTAACCTAATCACAACTTCTACAAATCCATAACATTGTGTATAAACCTAACAACTGTCCATCCATTTTCATTTCCAACTTCTTTCAAATATATAACCCTTCCAGGCCACTAAGTTCATTGGACAAATACCTACTACATGTATCCACACCCACCAATTCTGATGGCAAGTCACTACTCTTCTACCACCTCAATAAATACTGAATAGAACAAGAACACTCGCTAAAATCATCTAAAGTCCTACCTGCTCAGTTGCTAGCTCCATACATATAATGTTCCTGGATAATGTCCAAACCCTTACTGTCATCACTCTTTTATGTAACTGGTCATAATATAGCTACTTCTTCACAATCTCTAACCATCTGACTCATCTACCCCTCTCCACTACTATCTCTTCTTCTTCTTATTCTCCTTTCAGCTGCTACTGTTAGGGGTCACCACAGCAGATCATTGGTCTGCAAAACGAGAGGCAGTAGAGTTTTACAGTGTTGAGTTGCCAGCCTGGCAACCAACCTTCCTCAGAAGGCACACACATGCACACACTCACACCTAGGGCCAATTTAGAATGTCCAATCCACCTACAACATGTCTTGGGAATGTGGTAATAAATCGGAGGATCCAGAGGAAACCCATGCGAACACAACGAGGATGTGCAAATGCCACACAGAAGGCACTCCACCAAAGAATCAAACCGGAGAACCTCTTGCTGTGAGGCAACAGCCCCTCTCCACTAATATCTCTGTCTACCTTTTACCTGGACCTCC
Source organism: Protopterus annectens (assembly GCF_019279795.1). NCBI lineage: Eukaryota > Metazoa > Chordata > Ceratodontiformes > Protopteridae > Protopterus > Protopterus annectens. Next base: position 1,453,433,403 of record NC_056743.1, read on the forward strand.
TCAATACTCCTTCATAATTTGTAACCATCGTCATGATATAATTACTTCACTGTCTCCTACTCAATATCTATTCACAGCTTATTCCATTTGGAAATAACTGGCCTCTTATATGTTTAATCTTAGCTAATATTTTATGGTATTCTTGTTTTAACTGTCATGTTTTAATTAACTATCAAATCACATTACTATTTTATGTATGATCATTTATTATTCAATATCTGCAAATTTTTATTCTTTGATTAATTGCCATAGCAATAAATAGATAAATATGGAGAAGATGATAAAAGAGCTGATTGGGGTGTGTGAACATGTTGTATGGGATACATGCTAGGGATATTTGTTTTGATGACTTCATGGGTGAACGTTTTGGAGGAGAAAAGCTGGTACTTGGTGAAGTCATAAAACAAGTGATTCAGCTAAATAAGGAATTTGTTTCTCGGTAAGTCAGAGGGGAAGCTAAGGGATAATGGTAAACTTTAGGAGAGGTATAATTTAAGGAGAGGAAATCTGATTGCTCATAGGATATTTTTGCCTCATATAAAATTTTAATAAGACAGAGAAGATACGCAAATGGAAAAATTAAAAAAGATAATGCATATGGGTTATTTATAGAGCTTTAGGGGAACAGGAGTTTTTGGTAGGTTTACAACATTTAAAGGGATATGAGATGTGTAAGAGTAATGTATGGGCTCAGAAAAGCTATTGAAGGTTTCATGGAAACTGCAAGACATAGGATCAGAATGGGATGCAAACTGAACATTGCTGCACAGGTGGTATTGAAGAAAATAAGGAGAGAATATCAGCAGGTTGATATTAGGTAAGGGAAATATGAGGAATCAGTAGTTGATCAGCTGTATATGTGATGGTTCTGACTGAATGTAGAGGCAGTGTGAAGATGGTGATGATAGTATGAAAGGACACACACACACATATATATATATATATATATATATATATATATATATATATAAGTATATATATATATATATATCTACACGGGTCCTCTTCAAATTACCGAAACTTCAGTTCGCCGACACGCGGAAGAGGAACGCGAAAGGACCGACAACGCAGTTGACCGACATGCTGAAATCCCGACAGCTGGAAGATCGACAAGGGGAAAGTGTAAGCGCGACTTGGTAAGTATGCGATAGTGAGGGATTTTGGATTAGGGAGCGGACAGGTAAGTGTGCAATAGTGAGGGATTTAGGGTTAGGGTGTGTGAAAGGTGAGTGTGCGGTAGTGTCAGAGTTAGGGTTTGGGTAATGTAAGTGTGTGTTAGTGACGGGTTTATGTTTTAGGGTGGGTTAAGTAAGTTAGGAATGGGTGCAGGTAGGGTACGTGTCTGGTACTGTCGGACCTTAGGGTTAGGGGTGGGTTAAGTGAGTTAGGGTTAGGGTGCAGGTAGGGTAAGTGTGCGGTAGTGTCGGACCTTAGGGTTAGGGGTGGGTTAAGTGAGTTAGGGCTAGGGTGCAGGTAGGGTAAGTGTGCCGTAGTGTCGGACCTTAGAGTTAGGGGTGGGTTAAGTGAGTTAGGCTTAGGGTGCAGGTAGGGTAAGTGTGCGGTAGTGTTGGACCTTAGGGTTAGGGTTTGGGTTAGGGCTAGTGGATATGTAATGTAGTGTAATGTGTTGTTTACGTTTAGTGTGTCGGTGTAATGGTGTTCGGTGTTTTGCGTTGTCGGTATTGTGTGTTGTCGGTTATTTGGTGTCGGTGGTTTGTGTGTCGGTGAACTGGCGTGTCGGTGTTCTAAAGTAGACCCATCTACACATATATGGATCTACTTTAGATAACTGAAAGCCCAGAAAACTGAACATTAATTTGCCGAGACCAAAATAACGAAACTGAAAATGCTGAACCACATAGTTTTTCCCAGAGCATGTAAAACCTTGCTCAAAACTAAAAAAAAAAAACACCGTACTATTTGAAACTCACCTAGGTGGTGGGCTATGCCCACGATAGCCTCTGATGTGGGGGGCTGTATCCCCCACACCCTACCTAACTATATATAACAACTTTGGGATCACACTACAGTGGGGAAAAGGGCATATTTCCCCACATTGGGCAAAGGAAATTGTATATATATATTTTGACTGATATTGGTGGATTATAATGACAGCAATTTGACTGGCCCTTTATTGTTGAAATATTCTGAAATGGATGGTTTTGTCATTATTGGTTCATACGTTTTGTTTCACTGCTTACTAGAAACACTATTCAAAACTATTAATTTAAAACACACCCTAACAAATTATGTTGTATTAAACTAGGAATATAATTTAATGCAATCAAGAAGGTGAATCAAAGAACACATGCATTTATGCATGCTCCTAAAACTGTGTACAGGAGATCCATGACTGGAAACAGTATAACATCAAAGGTACACTTAATCCACTACTGCCCAGATGCAGTTTAAATGAATATGAGTTTAAAGGCAGAAACATTTACTGTTGTTCTTGCTAAGTCTGTTTTCAATGTGAGACTTGTTTTTTTTTTTAGCAAATGGCCATCAGTGCTTAAACTATAAAATTTGAAACAAAAGTTTTAAATTAAATGCAAATATCTGTAATCATTGTAAAAGTAAAGAAAAAATAGCATGCACACTGACAGATTTGAACAGTATTTATAGGAAATGGAAAAAGACAGGCAAGTAATGAGACACTGGAATGGCTAGGGTAAAGGGGGGGATTGGTTCATTTTCCCGCTTAATGAGTTACTTGACCATGATCCAGCTCTGACAGAATTCTCTACTTACTCTGAATTAGCAGTGTTGCTACAGCTTCATTTACAATCCTACTTCTTTTGTGTACCTGGGCATCAGTTTTGCCCTCACTATTAAACAGATACGGGAGTTGAATCTTTCACTGATTCAAGAAACACTTTCTGTCTATAGAGACGAGTGGCAGAAATGAAATCTTCCCCTTGAGCTTAAGATATTACTAATTAAAACAATTTTATACCCCTACATTTTGAATGGGTTGCAGAATCTTCCACTATACATACTATATAGGACTCTTCGGCAGTGGGTCAGAGGTGTGAGAAAATGTCTTTGGTCTCCTTTGGCTGCCAGTAGTTATCGTGGGCTACATCATGCCTCTCAAGCAAGAGGTGGGATAAAATTTCCCAGTCTGTACACAGCTTACCTGGCTTCTATTTTATAAATAGTAGGGGACTCATTCAGGCTGGGCGAGGCTTCACCATGGGTTTTAGCAATGGCAGAGGCATTGCATCCTGAGTATGCTTCCCATCTTCCATCATAGGTTCATAGGTTCATAGGTAGGTACTTGGCTATTGGCCCTAGGGCCTATATAAGCCTAGCCAAATGGTACCCTGGTTTTGTCACCCAAGAAAATTATTTTCCTGTGCCTCTGTCAAGCAGAGTGACAGAAGTGATCCCCAAATTTCCTATCTCCCATCCAATCATCAAGATTTTTCTTGAAGAGTGCTAATGAGGCGCTTTGTTTGATATAGATAGGTAGTTTGTTCCAGACTATGGGAAATCTCTGGGACAGGAATCTATCCCTCCAGCATGTTCTGTTTATTGTGGTGACAAGGTTTAGGTCCTTAGAGCATGTAGCTTGTAAGGACTGGGATTTCTTTAAGTGGAGCATGTCCAACAGCTCTGGGTTTGACATAGCTTTGTATGTTAGGCAGGGATCGCCTCTGAGTAGGCGATATGCGACAGAGTAAAGCTGGAGTTTTTTGAGACAGTCTGTGTAGGGCATCTATTTGAGGCCCGTAATCCTCTTTGTGAGGTATTTCTGTGGCCTTTCCAGTTGTTGTAGATGTCTTGTGAGGTACATACCAAAAGGGGTGTTGTACTCTATAATGGGTCTAATGAGTGATGAGTAGAGGGGAACAATGACCTCTTTTTTCCTGGATGAGAAACCTTTTGTGATGAGGTGTGCCATGTAGAAGGATTTCCTGACTACTGTGGCGATGTGATTATCAAAGGAGAGACTACTGTCCACCTGTGTCCCAAGGTATCTTATCACACTTTCAGTGTGAAGTAGACTACCGCCTATGTGATAGTTCATGGGTGCAGAGTTTTTACCAAAAGGGATGACAATGCACTTTTTGGCATTGAGCTTGAGGCCATGGCTTTGACACCAGGCATCTGTCTTAGTGAGGCCCTTTTGTAGGATGTCCACATTGTTAGGAGTTTTGATTATGGCTCCTAGTTTGCAGTCATCTGCAAACTTTGTTAGCAAAAGACCTTTTGTGTTAGCCTGTTCTTCAGAGAAGTAGATACCAAACAGGAGAGGACCTAGGACTGAACCCTGTGGTACTCCACTTGTCACTGGTCTGAAGCTGGATTTAGAGTCTACTACTTTCACAGTGTGGGTTCTGTCAGTGAGCCAGTAGGCAACCCATTTTGTGACATAGGGATTTATACCTAGTTTAGTGAGTATATCTATAATTCCAGAGTGGGGGATGGTGTTGAAAGCCTTGACAAGATTTATAGGCTGTGTGAACCACCTTACCATCATCTACGGCTTTGGTGACCGCTTCAAAGAAGTCTATCAGGTTTAGGAGACATGATCTGCCTTTTACAAACCCGAACTGGGTAGGGTCCAGAGTTTGGAGATTACCAATGTCATTGTTCATAAGTTCCATGATGATATGTTCCATAGCCTTGCAGACCAGGCTTGCCAGGCTAATGGGGCGGTAGTTCCTGGGGTCCATGGTGGCTCCCCCTTTGTGGAGTGGGATAACCGTTGCTGTGCTCCATTCAGTGGGCACAAAGCCTGAAATGAAGCTACGATTGAACATGGTACTTAGGTGGGGTGTCAGTTTGTTCTGTAGTTCATGTAGAACACAGTCTGGGATGTTGTCAGGTCCCATGGATTCTGTGTTCTTGGCTTTGAAGAGTGTGTTTTTTACCTGTGCAGTCGTGATTACAGGGACTTTGCATTTTTCTGGTATAGAGATGGGCCGTTTAGGGGATGAGAGAGGGGTAAAGTTAGCACTGAACCTTTCTGCCAGGATGTTGGCAATATCAGTTGGTTGTGTATATTTAGTGCCATTGTGCTGTAACTCAGAGCAGATCTGAGTGTTGCCATTGAGATTATTGACATAGCCATAGAATGCTTTGTGATTGTCTTTAGAATCAATGGCGATTTTGTTTTCATAACTAGCTTTGGAGGATTTTATAAGGGATCTCAGCTTCTTACTGAGGCTGACCACAGAGTTCCTCCAATCATGGGATTTTACTCTTTTTTGCAAGAGTTTCTTTCTTCTGTTGTAGAGTTTGTTTATGGCAGGGGACCATCAGATTGGTTTCCTTATTTTCGAGGATAACATCTTGGTTCTGTTAGGGATTGCACAATCCATGCACTCATGTAAGTGCTTATAAAGTACAGTTGTATAGGATTCAGCAGTCATACCTCTATTGTCCGTCAACATGGGTGTCATGAAGTTTGCTACTTTTATCTTAAGAAGTGTGAAGTTGGCTTTGGAGAAATTTTTTACGGTGGTTTCCCTAAGGAGGGGTGGGGGTGGGATGTGGATATCTAGGGTGATTTGCTTGTGGTCGGATCTGACCAATGAGGAATTGACCTCTGGTGTGAAACACCAGTTGCCCATGTTGGTAATGACCAGGTTTAGGATATTGCTGCCCCTAGTTGGGGTGTGGATAAGTGATAGAAGGCGTTGGAATTTATGAATTCACGAAAATGTTGAGCACAAGAGTTGGTACATGAGTAGTTGAAATCGCCCATTATTAGGATGTTAGGTTGTACCCTAATATTTTCCAGTGTATCAAGAAATGAGGAGTGGGAATCCTGGGGCATGGTGGGGGATCTGTAGCAAGCTACAATTTGGATTGCGGTCTTGCCCAGAGTTAGTTGCACTTGGATAATCTCGGATGCATTATGCTGAGCAACTAGCCTGGAGGTGTGGATATCCTTAATGAATATGGACACGCCTCCGCCTTTAGTGCTTCGGTCCAGGTTAGGTGGCCGAAAGGTGTGTTTTGAATTATAGCCTGGTAATGTAGGGGTACTCTCTGGAGCCTTGAACCAGGTCTCTGTCACTGCATAGATGTCAATGGTCTCCATTTTAAGGAGTGCCTTGAGTGAGTGCATTTTGAGGTTTAGACTTCTAGCATTAAGTAGCATTACCCTCAGATTTTGCTTGCTTGTACCTGTTATGGTGGTGAATTTGTCATTTGAATCTTGCCTAAAAAATGCACTATAGGGGTGGCAAAAACTTTAGCCAGTATCCAGAATCCCAAGGGTGACAGGTGCAGGCCATCTCTGGCAAAGCATCATTGTTTGTCGATCATGTCATCCCAGGCAGACAGATACTGGATCCCCTTAGAATGACACCAGAAGCTTAGCTGGTTGTTAAAGTCAATCATTTTGTCCTTGATACTTGTACTGTGGTATCATTCTGGGTGATGGCAGGATGCTACTCAAGTCTAGGGTCATACCTGCCTGGGCTACAAGATCGGACAGCTCCTCCATGTCTCTTTTCATGTAGTCCAGGGAGCTACATCTCAGGTCATTCACACCAACATGAACAATGACAGAGTCATGTTTGTTCTTGTTGTGGAATGACCTGAGTGCATGCATTATGTGGTGGATCCTGGCACCTGACAGGCAGCTGACAGTAACTTTCTCCTTGTTTAGCCTGTTGAGTGGAACATCAGTGTACATGACTACAGAGTCACCTATTACTAGAGTGTTGGGTACGTCATTATGACTTATGGGCTGTGGTTGAGTGGCACACCGAGTTTGTGGGTTATGTGTTATTTGGGTTGTGTTGGGGGTGGAGGTTGCTTGAGTTTCTGCTTTGGATGTCCTTGTTGCTTGGGTAGATTTTTTTTGACAGCCTCCACAAATGTAGGTGTGTGTTTTGGTGGTGTATGTTTTGTGGGATTATGTGATGAGTGTGGTGTGTGCAAGTGTTTACCTTTTCCTCTTGACTGTCTAGTCCAGTCTTGGGTGAAGAGAGCTTTGCTTCCAGTTTGGCTATATAAGTGCATCTCTCACAGGTTGTAGTGTTGGGTGGTAGGAGGAGAGGGATGTCTGTATACATGAGACAATTGCTGCATTGCCCCAAGATGCCTAGATTCATCAGGTAGACAGGAGAAAACACCAGGAGCTGACCCTTAGACATGCCTGGATTGGTGCTTATTTATTAAGTACTTAAAACTGTTTTCCTCTATACAAGTGAGGAAAGTTGAGTGTTGTAGTAATTTGTAGCTTATTTAGTGCTTACAATGAGTTCAGAGCAAGTGCTGAGCTCAAAGAAACAAATATGAGTATTGAAACTAGAAAACTGGCTAGTTCGAAGAAACAAAATTAAGCTAGAAGGCTTCCCTCCAACACAGAAAGGCTTGGGGGCTCAGAAGTTTACAAACAGTCCTGGATACAGAAAATCTGTATCTGGACTAGATGACTTACAGGAAAGGCAGGAAACAAGCTTAGAATTTTTTTTTTTTTTTTTTGTAAAGTGGAAAGGGGAAAGGAGGAGCAGAAACTAACTGGGTTGGCCTTCTCAAATGTTCTCCCTGGATTAGGTAGAATGAGGTAATGACACTAGACTGGGAGGAGTGTCCAAGATCAAATTTACAGTAGGGGCGGGCAACTGCAAAGCCACCAAGTATAAAAACAGGATAGCAATAGGGAGAAAGGGTGGGAAACAAAAATCAGAACTAATAAACACAACCAGATGCTTAACAATTATAGAAAATTCCAGTTAATACCTCACACACAGTGAAACTAGCTAGCAAAGTATATGCAGTCAATAAAAATGCTATAAATAACTCAGAAATAAGCAAAAAAACAGGATACTTAATGTAATATATCACATATTAGTTAGCTCAGAGCCCTTCCTCCAACTTCCTCAGATTAGCTCAGTGTGAAAACACATAACAGGAGAGATGCAATTTACAGGCCTTAAATTACTGGTGACAGTAGGTGTTGGGTATCATACTAAAGCTCTTCATGATACCTTAACTCCCTCTGTAGGCTATTTTGTTATTTAGTTTGACTGTTGGATTTCTCTTTGACACTGGGGTTCCTATTGCTGCTGTTGGGAGTCCATCTGCAGTTTATCCCTTCTCATGAGTCATTTACCTGTTAAGACTGGTGTCAGAAATGGTTAATATTCCCTTTCCAAATGAATAAGGGGTTAGAGCATAAGAACATTATACCTTACACATTTCCACTTTCCGACCTGCCCAGAGCGTGCATGCCATCAGTCTATTCCCTTTTTCTTCTACTACTACTATGGACTCTTTCATAAGCCCTCATGGACCCAAAAGCATAGCCAAGTAGCTTGTGGCCATCTATACAGTGCTTGCAAAGTCAGTCTATTGCCTTTTACTTCTACTATGTTGGACTCCTGTTAAAAGCCCTTATGGACCCAAGAGCATAGCCAAGTAGCTTGTGGACATCTATACTGTGTGTGCAAAGTCAATCTATTCCTTTTTACTTCTACTACAGCAGACTCCCATTATAAGCCTTCACGGATCCAAAACATAGTCAAGAAGCTTGTGACCATCTATACAGTGCTTGCAAAGTATATGTTTTGATATTACATTCTTGCTTTTTCATTGCCAATGTCTCTAATCTGTTAAGTGGTGTGCTTATACCCTTGGGTTGGCTAAACCCCCCTTCCCTTTCCCTCCAACCCCTACTAAAATAGCACTATATATTTTTTTACTATCTCCTTCCACTTCTAACCTATATGCATAACCTTTCAGTTCTTGTACTTTAAAGCCATCCTAGACAGTGTTGTAGCCTATTCCGAGCTGAACTATTTACTGGTTCAATTTCTATTAACTTACGTACAAATCATGGTAGGCATTTCACTGATTACTTCTGTAGTGTACTCTCCAGACAAGTGTTTTTTTGCTTTCCAGACTCATCCTGCTTAGCACCATTCACAACAAGGAACGTATACCTGCCTGTCCCTCCCCTCTATCCAACACCTGCTCAACCAGAAGGCAGAAAGGCCCCTTACCCTAGTGTTGCCATCTTTGAACACTCTACCATACACATTTCCACCTTCCAACTGTCCCAGAGCATGCATGCCATGTAAGTAAAGTTATGTGTAATGTCTGTGCATGATGTTTGTTACGCACTGTCCTGTATACCTTAATTACAAGCTGTTGTGACTATATTGATACAAAACATAACTAAACTAAATAAGGACACTAAGCTGAGCTTTCATATTCATGCCTAGGTAACAAACATTGCAATAGTACAAAGCATTTATTATATTTAAAGAAGCAGAATGGCAACCACACCTTAGCGACACCTACAGTGCCGTTTTCATGTGCAGTCACTTGTTACTAATGTACCCAAGCACTGAAAAGGAATTTGATGTTATATCTGCTCCTCATGTGCAGTGCTGGTGCTGTGGTAGCGTTGTCACCTCACAGTAAGACGTTGTCCTGTTCGATTCTCAGCTAGAGCGTCTTCTGTGTGGAAACATGCGTAAATGGGCGTACCTTCATTGAAGGTTGTGCGTCAGGGCTGGCAACTCGTCACGTAAAAATCTACTGCCAATCATTAGCAGACCGGAGTTCTGCTGTGGTGACCCCTTACCAGGAAAAGCCGAAAGACACAACATTTGCTCCTCATGTATATTTTGCATGACTGTTTAGTGCATTAAGACCACTGCTGCTGTAATAACTGTACAGTTGCTGAGCACTTTAAGACTGCTAATTTTGTAGATATTTTTACAGTTGTTAGTGTTTAAATGACTGCTGCACATGTTTTTACTTCAAACAACCTTAATGCAGAATTTACTAGAGTTAGATAAATGTAAATGCTAGCTATAGTACTAACAGCTAGTTAAAATGTTAGGTTGCTAGCACAAAAATTGTGATAGTTCTACTATTAAATTTGGTGTATTCCACTGTGTAAATTTTGCTGTTAAGGAAATATCTGCAGTGCCTATAATAACCTTTTAGCTTCTCACAGTAAGCTAACCTGTTCAACTCTGTGTTTTCCCTAGTATATTGATCCCTGTTGCACCTTTTTTCTTTCTTCCATAGCAGTCTATTCACTTTTACTTCTTCTCCTGTGGACTCCTGTTATAAGCCCTCATGGACCCAAAAGCATAGCCAGATAGCTTGTGACCATCTATACAGTGCTTGCAAAGTGTATGTTTTGATATTACATTCTTGTTTTTTCTTTGCTGATTTCTCTAATCTAAGTGGTGTGCATACACCCTTGGATCAGCTAAACTCATCCATACAGTGCTTGCAAAGTGTATGTTTTGATATGTGCTTGCTTTTTCATTACCAATTTCTCTAAATTATACAGCTAATCTGTTAAGTGGTGTGTGCACACATCACTGGGTCAGCTAAACAACTCCCCCTTCCCAGGACTGCCTATATTACACTCTATCTGTACCTCTCAGCTTCTCTCCACCCCCTAGTGAAATAACACTGTATTGTTTTTATTATCTCCTTCCACTTCTAACCTCCATGTGCGACCTTTCAGTTCATGTACTATAAAGCCATCCTAGACTGTGGTGTAGCCTACTCTCAGCTGAACTATTTACTTGTTCAATTTCTGTTAACTTGCTTACAAATCAGAGCAGGTATTTCACTGGTTACTTCTGTAGTGTACTCTCCAGACAAGTGGTTCTTTCTGGTTTCAACTTGCTCCATTCACCCTTGCTGCACTTGGGCTCACTCTGCTCCCCTACCCTACCCACATTCCCACCCACTTCCTTAGGTTTATACCTAACCTAATCACAACCCTTCTCCCCTCAGTCAACCACACACATCCTTCCATAGTCACCTGCCGTAAATCCCACCATCTCCCCCACCCCAATACATCCACCCACCATGTCCCAATTTTACTAATCAGTGCTCTACTACTCCACCTTCTCTACCTCATGTGTAACTCCACCTCCCTCCACTCTAACACAATCAATCACCTACTCTCCATCTGTCCTCCACCTACCAACACACCCACACCTATGCTGACATCAGCCCACATCTCTACAGCACACCAACCACTCTTCTCTTACCTTTCAAACACATACACACTCACTGTTCTAATCCTTCAGTTCTTAGATATGTAAATCTGACCAATATGCTCAGACAACTTCTGCTACATAGTATAGCACAAATTAAACTCCGAGGTGACATCCACCCAAGCCCAGAAGCACAAACTAACTCCCCTCCCTGCCCAGCAGCTCCTCCACCCAACCCTCCAATTTCCCCTAGTCACAATACTTCTCTCCACTGCCCCCTCCCCCTCTTCCAAAATCCTGTAACCCTGACCTACTCTTTATCAATTTCAGTCTCCGTAGCCTTGTAAGTAAAATTACCGAATTCCATGTAACCTTAAACACCTACTTATCTGACATTTCTGAAAATACTGAAACTTGGTTAAAGCCACACATTAAAGACAAAGACATAATTATAACTGGCTATAACATTATAAGACTAGACAGGTTAAACAAAAGGGGTGGTGGTGTTGCCATTATATATAAAGTCACCCTCAAAATTGAACAGTTAAACGGTGCCCCTCCTACCCGACCCAACTCTGAAATTCTAACAACACGCCTAGAGATAAACCAATACAGAACTATTATTATCATAATCAACTATCTCCCCCTGGGAATAACCCACCCACCACTGAAAATCTACTTTCTTGGACATCATCTAATTTCAACCAAGAAGCTATTATCCTAGGTGACTTCAACTTGGATTGGCACTCCTTCGACAACTCCTCACTCTTCCTAAACCTTTTCAACTTCATCCAAACCATATCTTGTCCAACTCAGTTAGACAAACACTCCAAAAGGCAGTCTACACTAGACTGAATACTAACAAACCCAACCTAGATTACCTAGCTAGCTGCCTTCCAGACACCCTCAGTGACCACTCAACAACCTTCCTGTAGAGGAGACGAGTACTCACCCAAGCCAAAATTATATACAAATTCATCTATAACAAGAAAACATTTCTCCCCATTCACTTTTAACCTACTACTTCAACAAAGCAACTGGTCATCTCTTAGAAACCTCCATCTAGATCTGGCTGTACAATACTTCAACAATACCTTTCTTAAAATACTAAATAATATTGCACCCACTAGAAAAATAAGATCAAATCCTAAGCACATACCCTGGCTAACTCACTACTGAAACATAGAGGCGAGGCATGGTTAGCTTATCACACCACCAAAGATAAAACAAACCTCACCACATATCAACAACTCAGAAATCTAGCTAAGAAACAAATAAAATCAGAAAAGCAAAATTACTTCCAAACATGTCAACAAATTCACCAGAACAACCCCCAAAAAGTCTGGCAAAACATTAACAATCGCCACAACCCAGGCTATGTCCCAACACCTTCACCAGTCACCTCGAATGTAATTGACCCCATTGCTACACAATTCAACACTCACTTTATTAACACAATCACCAGAAAAAACAACCTCTTACTGTACCCATTCCTTCTTCATATTCCCCAACCCCTTTACATTTACTCCTATCCAAACTAGCTACATAAAAACACTTATTTCCAAGCCAAGACTGTGCTGTCTAGCAGCAGACAAACTATCCAATGAATTTCATAATATTGCCACCCCTTCAATTGCCTATCCTATATCAGTCCTGATCAACCATTCTGTTACAGAACAATATGTCCCCTGTCTATGGAAAATATCTCACATCATTCCCCTACTCAAAGTGGACCCTCTAAAGAACTAAAAAACTACTGTCCCATAACCATCCTCTCCCTTCTAATTAAAATAATAGAAAAATACATTCACAACCAACTCCTTGCCCATTTCTTCAATCACAACCTACTTTCCCCTACTCAACATGGCTTTAGGCCAAAACATAGTACTAGCACTGCCCTACTGTCTTTTACTAACACCACCCAAAGTCTCATAAATGAAGGCCAGCTTGTCTGATCCATTTTCTTACCAAATCCTACTTAACAAACTGTCATCCTATGGTCTTAGTTCAGCTGCCCTGTTCTGGTTCCATAGTTATCTCTCTAACTTACAGCAAGCTACCAAATGGGAAAACACCCTTTCCCCCTGTTCCCCATCTCTATTAGAGTACCCCAAGGTTTCATACTAGGCCCTCTTCTCTTTACAATATTTACAAATAACCTCAGCTCTACAACTCAACTAGCCTCCATAGTCTAGTACGCTGATGATTCCACACTTATTTGCTCAGCCTCCACACCCCAGGAACTACAAACTAAAATGCAAACTTCTTTTCAGGATAAATAAATGTACCTTACACATCATCAACTCATACTAAATCCTAACAGACCCAAGATAAAAGTTTTCAGAAATAACAAACCCGAATCATGTCAATCCCCTCTAAAAATATTTTCCTCAAATGGAACCATAATAGAACCCACAAGCCAAACCAAACTTCTAGGTGTCACAATAGATGACAACCTAAGATGTGATAGCCACATCTCCCTCACCATCATTATATAGAGCCAGACCATACCTTACAGAAAGTGCCAGACTAGCCAATGCCCACTCACAACTGCTTTCCACCCTCCTCTGTGGATCCCAAATATTTACTAACCTGCGAAAACAGACCTAAATAATCTAGATCCTGCTACAACAAAATTGCCAAATTTGCTACAGGCTACCAATACAAAACCCACCACTGCTCAGTACTCTCCCAACTCAACTTACTGGAACTCACAAACCTTTTAACACTCGATTAACTGATCATAGCCCATAAAATAATTCACCAATCCAATGACTGCCCTGCACTTACTAACCTAATCCAACCTAATATAAATCTCAGATCACTTAGGTCCTCAAAGAAGCTAATGTTAAAGGTTACCCAACCCCACAACACTCAAGGCACCTCCATCTACTCTTATAAAATTGCCAACCTCTGAAACACTCTTTCCCAGCCCATAGCTAAAATATCTAACTATCATGAGTTCAAACACCTCCTAAAAGAACATCCAGAAAATCGTTGTCTCTGCTCCTGCCATACTCCTGGCTAATCCTACCCACTCCCTGACTATATCTCCTATTACTGCTCCTTCTTCTATCTAGCTTGTACCACATGGCTACTGTTTATTTCCACATGGCTAACTTTTTCTCTCACTTTTTCTATTAGCAGCTAGATCAGTCTTTGATTCTAGGCAATCTTATTAATCTTACATTGTAGTCATTTCTCATATTGTTTGTTTAAAATATGTCTCCTTTTAATTACTGTATGCTCATGCACACTGTTTTTGAAACTGTATTTTTGTCTTTACCATTAATTAATTTTTGCTTTTTAATTCACACTGTTAATACATCTCAAACATGATTAATATTGTGAATATTGTTAGTATTATTAGTTTTTCTCCTCTGTATGCCAGGAGCTTTTCTTCTTGGGTCTCCACTGAAAATGGGCTTCTGGCCCAGGTGGACCTACCCTGTAAACAAATAAAATAAATAAAATAAATAAATAACTTGTTCAATGAGATAATGTGAGAGTTTGGGTGGAGTCCAGCTCATTTCATATTTTACAATCAGCTTTTGACCCTGTACAAATCTTTAATTTTGCCACATCAGATGGGTTATGTTTTCAGCACCATGATTCTACAAACCTTTCAGTGTAAGGTCTCCCACCCAGATGGAAGGGCAACAAGTACCTTAAATTTGACTGCAATATTGAGGGATCACTTTCAAATATAGCTACACTGAGGAAGTGGGTAGGGAGCTCTCCAACAGCCAAGTGTTCAAGCTGTTAAATACACCATATAGTTATCTTAGCTCCACAATGGAGGGTCTATGCATGGAAATGTTTCCATCAATTGTTTCTTATCATCAATATTTTGGCTAGCTAGTATCCTGAAATTAGCCTTACACATTGGAGGAGTCAAAAGAGTGGTCAGCTAAACTCATGGGAGTATATCTTTTGGGATTATCTGGTATTGCGTGCCTTCTCAAATGATTTTTGGGCCAGGCTGACTCACATATTTTTTTTATCAAGTTGAAAGCAGAAGGAATTTTGTATACATGGAATAACTAAGGAAGGGTTATTCTACCTAATATTGTGCACGTAATTCTATCAGTGGCAAAAAAGCTATCACAAGGTGTTGGAAAACCCCAAAATACCCATCTACGCTGAATGTTGGCAGAAGTTATCTATAAGGCTGAATGTGCAATATCCAAGCTGAAAGAAATGTATGAGAGACTTGGGAGAAAGTGGTTTCTTCCATTGATTTGTTTCAAGCCAGATGAGAAGCAATCTGCCTTTAAGTATGGTTAAACATTGTTGTATGTTGTGTTGTAGAAGTGATACATGCGGCCTTTATTGCCTGTATAGTTTCTTTGCAAAATGCGGATTTTTTTGATTATTGTCTTTATTTATATTGAATTCAGTATTGTCTTTCTTCTAAAAGTTTGATTATATTGCTTTTAATAAGTTGCCTGCGTGTTTTGTATGATGTGTAATATTAATGGCTTACTGTGTAAAGCCTATACCATACCCTGAATAAAGAGATAAGAATGGCACATTTTATTTTGAGGTAATACAGTGTTTGTATGCTATATAGTAAGATAGAGATTATTGTTTAGATGGGTTAATGCAGGACAAAATAAATTCCTCATCACACACATTGCTGTACATCAAGCATTGGCAAGTTCTGTATTATAAATTTAGTTGCAGCATTTAAGTTATGGCATGATGTACTTTAGTTGTCATTTCTTCACCGGTATCAAAAATTCAATAAATTTATTTATACAATGAAAACAAAATAAAAAGAGACTAAGCAGAGGAAAGGTAGGCTGCTGCTATAATAATTTTAGTTGTAGTATTTTAGCCACATTAATTAGGTATTGCCAGGTTCAACAGCACACAAGATATATGTTTTAACAGCTACTGTTTGTCCCAACACATGTAATATTTAGGGAAGAGAGACGGGAGCAGTATGAAGTAAGAAAAATGAAATGGGAGGTATATTCTTATATCAGCAGATAATAATAGATATGCAGTGATACAAAAGAAAGCTTAAAGCCCTCCCTATAGTGCAAGTGCAGTCAGAGGATCTGGATCACAAATCAAGCGAGAGTGATAGATCTAGATATTTCACATCATGTTGGTCTACCTTGTATTTCTTGAGTTATGATGAATGTCATTCCAAAACAATGGGCTAAAGGAGAATTTTCATTGCATTTCAACAAACTGTGCCTTAAATATTGTTAGTTTATTGCTTTGCTGATATTAATTCATAGATTGTACTATGTCTGACCGCATGTACGCTGTACTTTTTCTATTATGAGATACAGTTAACTGAATGCTGACCAGTATAAAATTGAAAATCAGAACCTTATGAGATTTCAATTTCCATAGGCATGAAGCCATTGACAACATTGATGACATATCATGTCTGAATTTATATGGCTTTTGAAAGATTTACTAACACGGCACCTATATAACAAAAATGGTAACATAGTGTGACCTGCTAACATATTGAACTGCAGTATCACTAAATCATACAATGCTATTTCTTCAGCTATCATGCTTGATCTTAGCAAACATTCACCTAACGCATTGTTTGCACTAGGCCTTAACATTCATATTAACCTGTGGCATACAGCTCATGAAGAAAAATAAATCCAAAAATAAGTAAATAAATCATGGTCACGTACTGAACTGCTCCTGATGGAGGTGGATTGCACTTCTTCTTTATCTTGATGAGGTATAGCAAGAAAGCCTTCCTGAAAGCATGTCACAACTTTGCACCAAGAAGGAAAGCTAGACTTAATGATGATATCCACAGGCATCAAGATGCATGTGTTCTTGTAGCCATAGTTCACTGTGCTGAGAAAAGTGAAGTTGCACCCCTCCACGAATAGCAACATGGAATCTTTATTACTTTATAATGTTCTGTGCATGGTGCATGTGAGAAATAATGAACAGTGACTTCCTAACTCCAGCATTGACTCCCTCAGTGTCAGGTGAACAGCTATCTCGGTATCTTGCAGAGGACACTACTGCTGTGGAGAAGACTCCTCGTCCACATAAAACAAAGTTCATCCCTGTCCATTTGCAAGCACAGCTTAGATCTATGGATGGGAAACAGAAAATGTACCCCCTGACTGTGCCCGGTACTACTGATGGACAGAGGCAGCTACTAAATGTTTTGTCCCATGCATGGGTGCTCTCAAATTTTCCAAGGTATGATTCCAGTCCCCCACACTCTTCCAAACTTATTTACACTAACTCTGAAATTGTCATATCTCAGAAAAAAGGAATATTCCAGGAAATGTCCATCTTGGACTAAATAGATGTAAGCCCATTTTTTCAGTAATTCAATCTCTGTGTTTCAGGACTCATTCTAGTGAATCCTGACATTTCAAATGATTACCTAGATATGTACTGTATATTGGAGTTTCCAGCATGTTTGCCTCCTAACAGTATCCAGTATCCGCTAGCAATGCAGGTTTTATACTTGGCCTTGTTATGGCTCTGGGAACCTCTTTGTCATTCAGGTGTCTTGGTGGTAAGATTTCATCCTCTCATCTCCATGGCCTGGTGTTTAATTTAGACCTCAGAATATGTTTGTGCTTTCTGTGTGTGAGTATTATATGTTTTCCACATATTTGTGTGGGTTTCCACTGAGTCCACCAGTTTCCTCCCACCTTCCAAAAGTGCTGCATATCTGCCACTACTAAATTGTTCATATATGCGCTGTATTTATCCTTGATTTGTGCTCAAGGTCAGTGCTAAAAAGGATCCACAAAGGACCACTTTGCCTACCCGATTAATAAGTAAATTACAATTAAACTAAAAACAAATTGCTGTTCTATGTTGTTTTACTTACTACAGTGGTGTTATTGTTCTATAAAGTAAATTATATAACCTTAGTTTTCAATCCACACATAAACTGGAACATTCTGCCACGAGTACTTGCTGTAACTACTTTATCATATTGAAAGCAACAGGACTGTACTGTTGTTAAACCTTTGTAACAGTTTGTTTATCCTCTTTAAACTGTAACAATTGCATCCTGAATTTGGAAGAACCTTAGGGTCCTATTTCACTTGATAAAGCTGTGTTTATATCATGTAGTAGGCACATTTATTATATAACAGCTAGTGAAATGGCACTATTTTTCAACTGCCTAATACAGTTAGAATTATCAGTCTATTGTAACCTCATTGCATAGATCACCATAAAGCATATTTTCTTTGTAAACAATGGTGCTGTCTGATGTGTCTGTGGCGTGGGAGAAATGTGAATTTGACATTACCGATGAAATAAATCCACATTATATAAATGGGATTAAGGCACAGGATATGCCATAGTCCTTTCCTTAAGAAGCAATTATGTTAATGCTTTCCACCATTAATGCCAGATTAACTAGTTTACAATTACCACCTTATTCATGACTTTAAAATATGACATGAGGTAGTTACATATGCTTCTGTGTCCAGTCACCTGGAACATATTTTGCTTCCAAGTCATTGCTATATAGCTATCTGTATGGCTATCTCCCTATTCTTGCCCAACACTGCAGTTAGCAGACTATTTGGTAACCCTTAATATCCATATTCTGGTAAATCCTTTCAGGACCCAAGATAAGAAAAACTTTCTCTGTCAATTCACCTTTCTTTCTTTCTCAACCCTATAAATAGTATTTGTTCTGGATGCTTTTTTTTTGCCAGCCTTCTCTTTTTTTCCCTAAGGTGATAATTTCAGCCTTCATTTTCCACTTTTTACAAGCACAACTAACATGTCATGACACTTTTTGTTATGTTCAAGGCTGTATTTTTGTGTGTGATCTGTTTTTTTTCCTTTCATATGGTCTCTGCTTCCATTTATTTCCCTTGTCACTGTTGATGTTTTTCTTTATTTACATCTTATTTCCCCATTGAATTATTAATACCTGATCTCTCTCTTGAGAATTACAGATTTATTTTTGTTCTTGGTCTTTGTTCACTGATGCAAAACTGTTTTAATGAATTCAAGCATAAAGTTTTCTATTCTCCTCTCAAGGTTATAAAATTCACCAAAACATCTATAAAAAATACTTTGTGAATATCTGAGGGATTACATACAATGAAGATAGCTTGTTGGCCTTATCCTATGCCAGTACAATGCGAATGCTTAATTGCTCTTAAACGTAACATTATTTTTAACAATTATTGTAGTCTATTCTACACCAAAATCCAAATATGAACTAAAACTAATATTCAAAGTTATTAGACTACTAGCGTATCTAAGAAAAAACATAACCAAAGATGGGGACATCCATCCTAATCCAGGCCCAACCTTAACTCAAAATCCTACCAGCCCACCACTCTCCCACCGACTGGTCAACTCCCTCCTAATATGCCACTTAAACATTAGAAGCCTAAACAATAAGATACATAGCCTGTATGCTGTATTAGCCACATACCTCCCCAACATAATGTGTCTATCTGAAACATGGCTCCGGCCATCAACCAAAGACAATGAGATCCTGCCTCCTGGTTACAATATACTTAGGGCAGATAAAGTAAAGAAAAGAGGAGGTGGAATAGCCGTCTTATATAATAGCACACTTAACATCATAACTAACCCTATACAACCACCCCAGGTCTCTAACGCTGAAATACTAGCTCTAAAAATTCTACTAAATAATCATAAGGGCATTAACCTAATTGTCACCTATATTCCCCCTGGGAACAATGTAGAAACACTAGAGGTCATTCTACATTGGATAGCCAACAACTACCCTCAAAACCATTGTCCTGGGCGATGTTAATATTGACTGGAACCAATGCACAGCACAGTCCAACCCCATCCCTGTTAACCTACATGGATTCTCTCAGATAATATCATCTACCACACGTACAGGTAACAATAACCAAAAGAGAGTATACTAGACTGGATACTCACCAACAGTCATCCCAGAACTATATGTCTGGAACTCTCCCTAATGATATTAGTGATCACCTGCTCACATACATCATGAAAGACAAAATTAATTGTACAAGCTTACCTATTTATAGGTCTATCAGATCCAAGAAAAACTTTGACCCAACTAAATTTCAACTTGAACTCAAATCATGTAACTGGACAAAACTAAAGTTCCTTCCCTTGATGAGGCAGTGTCATCATTTACCAATTCATTCCTTACTATACTTGACTCGCATGCCCCTAAACGCTCAATAAGAATTAAAACTCAACTAGCACCCTGGCTAACAACAGACACCAAAACCAAAATAACAACTAGAGACAAAGCGTGGGATAAATGGCGCACTACCAAACTAACCCTAGATCGTATCAAATTCCAACAACTTAGAAATGAGACTAAAAAAGCCATCATACTAGATAAGAAAAATTACTTCTACAATCTGCAACATAAACACCAGAGTAACCCTCAAAAGTACTGGGCAGGCATAAATAAACTTCTCCAACCAGGCAAATCCACTACTCCGACCCCAGGAACATTATCTGACAAGAGCCAAGAAGATATAGCCAATTCATTCAATACTTTCTTCACAGAAACCATCCAGTCATTAGCTAACCAACTTTCTCCTCCCCACACTTCTATAAACACTATACCCGACTCACCACTCTCTTTTAACTTCCAGCCAGTGTCCACATCCTTTATCAGATCCCTTTTGAAAAAACTGAAGCCAACCACCCTTTCAGCCGATCTTCTGCCGGCTGAATACCTGCAAATTGCTGCAGATGTCATAGCCTACCCTATCTCAATCCTAATTAACAGAACCATAACCGAGGCCTCAATCCCCTCAATTTGGAAAATATCCTATGCTATTCCACTCCACAAAGGAGGTTCATCCACAGAACTATCTAACTATAGACCTATAGCCATACTATCACCACTTGCCAAAATTATGGAAAAGTGCATGCACAACCAACTAATGCTCTATCTAACCCAAAATAAACTACTCACAGACTCTCAACATGGATTCAGACCCCATCATAGTACAACCACTGCCCTCCTCTCTTTTACTGAAAACATTAATCTTAACCGGAATAAAAAAATATCCTCCGCTCTCTTCCTGGACCTATCGAAAGCCTTCGATATGGTAAACCATCAGTTACTTCTATATACTTTAAAAACCCTGTATCTAGATACTCCAGCCCTTGACTGGTTTCAAGCTTACCTCACTGGGAGACAACAAGCAGTAATGTGGCAAAACAAGCTCTTCTGCCTACTACCAAATACCATAGGAGTTCCTCAAGGTTCCATATTAGGACCTCTCCTCTTTTCAGTCTTCATAAACGACATCCAAACAGTCATCCCTGAAGCCACCTGCATTCAATATGCAGATGACTCGACTATAATATGTTCCAATGCCTCTCTTGCAAATCTACTAACTACCACCCAACATAGCTTCACCAAAGTCGAAAACTGGCTTGCCAACCATCTCCTGATCTTAAATCCAAACAAAACCAAGTTACTTCTCTTCTACCCAACCAATAGATCTCCGACTGAAAACTTCACTATAAAATCCAATAATGGGACCATCATCTCCCCAGACACCTATACAAAGCTATTAGGAGTAAACATTGAAAATAAACTCAGATTTGATATACATATCAACCAAGCCATTAAGTCAGTCAACAAGAAACTTGGGACCCTATATAGAATTAAAGCCTTCCTTACCCCGAATGCCAGGGCAGCCACAGCCCGTTCACACATTCTCTCTACCCTACTATATGCCTCTCCTGTCCTCACTCACCTTAACAAATCTGATATGGCCAAGCTCTCATCCTGCTATAATCACATTGCCAGGTTCGTTACAGGCCTACCCTACAGAACACACCACTGTACTAACCTGAAAAAGCTTGGATGGATAGAATTCCCACACCTTCTTCACCAGTCCCAACTCATAGAGGCCTTCAAAATCCTTAAACAACCTGAGAATACCCCAGCACTAAAAAACTTAATTACTCCCTACTCCAATCTAAGCTGCCTTCGCTCAGCAAACAGACTCCTT
Organism: Protopterus annectens; assembly: GCF_019279795.1. Lineage (NCBI taxonomy): Eukaryota > Metazoa > Chordata > Ceratodontiformes > Protopteridae > Protopterus > Protopterus annectens. Next base: position 1,453,455,322 of record NC_056743.1, read on the forward strand.
GTCCAAACAACTAAATCTCTCAACCTAGGTGGTGACGCGCTATTTGCCAACACTACTGGTAAAATATGGAACTCTCTCCCAAATAACATCACGCTTGCAACTTCTCTAAGTCAATTCAAAAATAGTCTAAAACTCCACTTCAAGTCACACTGGCTATGTCCTTGCTCAAACCCAGACTAGCTCTGTGCCATTAACTAAAACATAAACAACTAGCTAAGATGATAAGTACTTTGTATACTGTGATAAAGAAATATGTATCCTGTCTAACTCTATGTCATTATACTGCCTACCGTCCTTGCTAATAATGTTACATTTGTAGTAATCTCAGAAATAGTAATGGCAGTCTTGTACTTGTATGTAAATAGCCTATGTTTTTGTTAAGTTCTTTCAGCTCATTTACTGTACCTAATTATCAATGTAACTCTGTTGGAGCTTTTCTCCCCGGGCCTCCGCTGAAAAAGGACATGTATCCAGTCGGACCATCCCGGTTAACAAATGTAAAATAAAATAAATAAATATTCCACTTGTGACTTTGTAGTTAATTATTTAATGCTATGCTCCTTTTAATACCTTATGCTGCTCCACAGATTTCAGTTCAAGGCCAAGCAGCTGAACTACATTGAAGGAGAAGGCTGAAACTAGCACATGGCCAGGTATCCACACACTGCAGTGATAAGTGCATTGCATGGGAATCAGGCAGGCAGAGAGTCATACAGCAACAGATAATTATAAAACTGAATTTCATTTATAAAAAGACTGCAAACAATTACAGTAAGAAAGAAGTGAACATACATGATTGCTGTTCCAATATACATATAGAGTTCAAGGGTGTGGGAGACTGACTCCATATCAGATTATGCAAGGAGATCTGCCCCTTTCTAAAACAAGAAAAACAAATTAAAATGTTTTGTGCTTTACAACTTTGGGAGTTTCGAAGTCTTCAGTAGTGACCTTCAAAGTGTCTTGGGGTTCAATAATTGCATGCCAGTTAAATGAGACAAATATTCATATAAACTCCATGCAAGGAGTGGCCTCTTTCAAGGTGCTACAATTGCCAAGTGCTAGTATACCAAAGAAAGGTAGGATCTAGGAGGGACTACAGTACCTGGCCCAAACGTTGGATGGGAGAAGAGAGGGAGAGCCCTTACTCAGGGAGTAATGTTCATATGTTCATAAGTAGGTATTAGGCTATTGGCCCAAGGACCTAAGTAAGCCTAGCCAACAAGGTTCACTGGCTTACGCCACCCAAGAAAGTTAATTTCCTGTGCCCCTGTTGAGCAGAGCCACATAAGTGTTCCCCGGGGTGTATTTCCTATTTCCTATCCGCTCATCAAGATATTTCTTGAAGAGTGCTAATGAGGAACTTTGCTTGACATAGATGGATAACTTGTTTCACAGTATAGGTAGTCTCTGGGACAGCATGTCCTGTTTATTGTGGTGACAAGGTTTTGGTCCCTAGAGCATGTAGCTTGGAGGGATTGGGATTTCTTTAGGTGAAGCATGTCCAACAGCTCTGGGTTTAACATAGCTTTATATGTTAGGCAAAGATCTCCTTGGAGAAGGTGATATGCTACAGAATAAAGCTGGAGTTTTTGAGACAGTCAATGTAGGGCATCTGTTTGAGGCCAGTAATCCTCTTTGTGAGGTACTTCTGTGTCTTTTCCAGCTGCTGCAGATGTCTTGTGAGGTACATTCCAAAAGGTGTGTTGTACTCTATAATGGGTCTAATGAGTGCCGAGTAGAGTGGGAACAATGACCTCTTTTTACCTGGATGAGAACCCTTTTGTGATGAGGTGTGCCACACAGAAGGATTCCCTGACTACTGTGGCGATGTGATTATCAAAGGAGAAACTACTGTCCACCAGGGTCCCAAGGTCTCTTATCACACATTTGGTGTTAAGTAGACTGCTGATTATGTAGTAGTTCATGGGTATATAATTTTTACCAAAGTGGATGACAATGCACTTTTTGGCATTGAGCTTGAGGCTATGCCTCTGACACCTGGCATTTGTCTCAGTGAGGCCCTTCTGTAGGATGTCCACATCATTTGGGGACTTGACTATGGCTCCGAATTTGCAGTCATCTGTGAACTTCATTAGCCAGAGGCCTTCTGTGCTAGCCTGTACTTCAGAGAAGTAGATACCAAACAGGAGAGGCCCCAGGACTGAAACCTGTGGTACTCCACTTGTCACTGGTTTGAAGTCAGAATTGGAGTCTGCAACTTTTACAGTGTGGGTTCTGTCAGTGAGCCAGTTGGCAACCCATCTTGTAACATAGGAATTTATACCTAGTTTAGTGAGTTTATCTATAATTCCAAAATGGTGTCTAAAGCCGTAGCGAGGTCAAGATAGGCTGTGTGAACCACCTTACCCTTGTCTACGGCTTTGGTGACTGCCTCAAAGAAGTCGATCAGGTTCAGAAGGCATGATCTGCCTTTCACAAACCCGAACTGGGTGGGATTCAGAGATTTGAGGTTACCAATGTCTTTATTTATGAGTTCCATGATGATACATTCCATGGCCTTGCAGACCAGGCTCATCAGGCTAATAAGGCAATAGTTCCCAGGATCAGTGGTGGCTCCCCCTTTGTGGAGTAGGATAACTGTTGCTGTGTGCCATTCAGTGAGCACAAAGCCTGATATGAGACTATGATAGAATATGGTGCTTAGATGGGGAGCCAGTTCGTTCTGAAGTTTGTGTAAAACGCAGCCTGGAATGTTATCCAGTCCCATAGATGCTGTGTTTTTGGTTTTAGAGAGTGCAAATTTTACCTGCACAGATGTGAATACAGGAACTCTGCATTCTTCCTGTATAGATATGCGCCCTTTAGGGGGGTGAGAGGGGGGCAAAGTTAGCACTGAACCTATCTGCCAAGCAGTATCAGTTGGTTCTGTAATTTTCATGCTGTCGTGCTGTAAGTCAGAGCAGATCTGGGTGTTGCCATTTAGATTCTTGACATAGCTATAGAATGCTTTGTGGTTGTCCTTAGAATCAGTGGCAATTTTGTTTTCATAGCTAGCTTTGGAGGATCTTATAAGGGATCTCAGCTTCTTACTGAAGCTGACCAGAGAGCTCCTCCACTCATGGGATTTTACTCTCTTTTGCAACAGTTTCTTCCTTCTGTTGTAGAGTTTGTTTATGGCAGGGGACCACCAGATTGGCTTCCTTTTTTTGGAGGATAGTGTCTTGGTTCTGTGTGGGGTAGCATGATCCATGCACCCGTGTAAGTGCTTATAGAGTGCATTTGTGTAGGATTCAGCAGTCGTAATTTTATTGTCCATCTGCATGGGTGTCATGAAGTTCTCCACTTCTGTCTTAAGAAGCATGAAGTTGGCTTTGGAGAAATTTTTTTACTGTGGTTTCCTTAATGGTGGATGGGGGCAAGATGCGGATATCTAGGGTGATTAGATTATGATCGGATCTGACCAACGAGGAGTTGACTTCAGGTGTGGAACACCGGTCATTCATGTTGGTAATGACTAGGTCTAGGATATTGTTGCTCCTGGTGGGGATGTGGATAATTTGATCCAGGGCATTGGAATTTATGAACTCCAGAAAGCATTGAGTGAAAGAGTTGGTACATGAGCAGTTTTCCCAGTTAATGGTGGGGTAGTTGAAATCGCCCAATATTAGGGTGTTTGTTTGAACCCTAATATTTTCAAGTATATCAAGAAAAGAGGAGTGGGAATCCTGGGGCATGGTGAGGGATGTGTAGCAAGCTACAATATGGATTGCAGTTTTGCCTAGAGCTACTTGCACTTGGATAACCTTGGATGCATTATGCTGCGCAACTAGTCTGGAGGTGTTGATATCCTTAATGAATATGAACACACCTCCACCTTTGGTGTTCTGGTCCAGGTTAGATGGCTGAAACGTGTGGAATAAGTTATAGCCTGGTAATGCAGGGGTGCTCTCTAGAGCCTTGAACCAGGTCTCAGTCACTGCAGAGATATCGATGTTCTCCATTTTAAGGAGTGCCTCGAGTGAGTGCATTTTGAGATTTAGACTTCTAGCATCGAGTAGCATTACCCTCAGTTTTTGCTTGCTTGCTCCTGTTACAGTGGTGAATTTGTTATTTGAATTTTGCCTAAAAAAGGCACTATAGGGGCAGCAAGATCCTTAGCCAGTATCCGAAATCCTAGGGGCGACAGGTGCAGGCCATCTGTGGCAAAGCATCGTGGTCTGCCGACCATGTCGTCCCAGGCAGACAGATACTAGATCACCTTAGAATGGCACTAAGAAGCTTAGTCAATTGTGGAAGCCAATCATTTTGTCCTTGTACTGTGGTGTCATTCTGGGTGATGGCAGGATGCTACTCAGGGCTAGGGTCATACCTGCCTGGACTACAAGATCAGAGAACTCTTCCATATCTCTTTTTATGTAGTCCAGGGAGGTATGTCTCAGTTTGTTCACACCAACATGGACAATGACAGAGTCATATTTGTACTTGTTGTGGAGTGACCTGAGTGTGTGTGTTATGTGGCGGATCCTGGCACCCAACAGGCAGCTGACAGTAACCTTCTCCTTGTTTAGCCTGGTGAGTGGGACATCAGTGTGCCTGACTAAAGAATCACCTATGACTAGTGTGTTGGGTACATTGGTCTGCCTTATGGGCTGTGGTTTATTGGCACACTGAGTCTGTGGGCTATGTGTCATTTGGGTTATGTTGGGGAGTGGAGGTTTCTTGAATTTCTGCTTTGGAGGTTTCTGTTGCTTGAGCAGATTATTACTGAGAGCCTCTGTGAATATTTTTGTGTTTCTATGTGTAGATTTTGGTGGTGTAGGTTTAGTGGGACTATGTGAGAAGTGTGGTGTGGTGCAAGTGTTTACCTTCTCCTCTTGACTGTCAAGTTCAGTCTTGGTTTGAGAGAGCTTTACCTCCAGTTTAGCTAGATAAGTGCATCTCTCACAGGTTGTGGTGTTGGGTGGTAGGAGGAGAGGGTTGTCTGTGTACATGAGGCAATTGCTACATTGCCTCAAGATGCTCAGATTCCTCAGATAGACAGGAGAGAACACTGGGAGCTGACCCCTGGACATGCCTGAATAAAAAACTACTTTCCTCTAGACAAGTGAGGAAAGTCAGTATAAGAGCTGTTTTTCTCTAAGCAAGTGAGGAAAGTAAGTACCAAAACTGTTTTCCTCTAGGTAATGAGGAAGGGTGACTGCTGTAGTAATTTGTAGTTTATTTAGTGCTTACAACAAGTTCTGAACAAGTGCTGAGCACGAATAAGAAAATTCAAGTGCTAAAACTAAGAATCTGTACCTGGATCTTGTAGTAGATAGGCTACCTAGTGCTTACCAGTCTCGCTGATAAGCTAGATTGCTTCCCTCCAACACAGAAAGGCTTGGGGGGTTCAAAAGCTTACATACAGTCCTGGATACAGCAAATTTGTATCTGTACTAGACTAGTTACAGGAAAAGGTGGAAAATGAGCACAAATGCAGGCCTTTAAACTAGAAGGTTGAAAGAGATGGAAAAACTACCCAAACGGCCAATAAACTACAATTTCTGGGCCAGAAACCACTCTTGTGGTAGATAGGCTACCTAGTGCTTACCACTCCCACTGATAAGCTAGAAGGCTTCCCTCCAACACAGAAAGGCTGGGGGCTCAGAAGTTTACAGACATTTCTGGATACAGCAAATCTGTATCTGGACTAGATTAGTTACAGGAATGGTGGGAAACAAGCGTAAATACGGGCTTTTAAACCAGAAAGTTGAAAGAGATGAAAAAACTGCCAAATGGCCAATAAACTACAATTTCTTGGCCAGAAACCACTCTTGTGGTAGATAGGCTACCTAGTGCTTACAACTCCCACTGATAAGCTAGAAGGCTTTCCTCCAACACAGAAAGGCTTGGGGGGCTCAAAAGCTTACAAACATTTCTGGATACAGCAAATCTGTATCTGGACTAGATTAGTTACAGGAATGGTGGGAACAAGCGTAAATACGGGCTTTTAAACCAGAAAGTTGAAAGAGATGAAAAAACTGCCAAATGGCCAATAAACTACAATTTCTTGGCCAGAAACCACTCTTGTGGTAGATAGGCTACCTAGTGCTTACAACTCCCACTGATAAGCTAGAAGACTTTCCTCCAACACAGAAAGGCTTGGGGGGCTAAGAAGCTTACAAACAGTCCTGGTTACAGCAAATCTGTATCTGGACTAGACTAGTTACAGGAAGGGCAGAAAACAAGTTAAGAAACATTTTTTTTTGGAAAGTGGAAAGGGAGAAAGGTGAAACAGAAGATAATTCAAAATGAAGGATCTAAGTGGATTACCCTTCACAAATGTTCTCTCTGTATTAGGTAGAATGAGCTAGGGACACTAGACTGGAATAGAGCTGGGAAAGAGCTGAACAGATGGGACTAGTAGGAGGCCTTTTCAGTTATTTGATATATCTAGTAAGATATACCCCAAAGTGGGCAATGTATTTGATGATAGGTCTGATCAAGACTAAATATAATAGGATAAGGACTTCTCTGGATATGGATGAGATACTCTTTGCAATCAGCTGCACTGCACTGAGAAATTTCCTATTCACTGTTGCAACATGATTGACAAAGGAGTGGGAACTATGTATCCATATGACAAGGTATCTCTCAACATTTTCATTTTGAATTGTAGGATTATCTGCACTATAAGATGGGTGGACTGCTTACTAAATACTACAATGTTACTCTACTTAAGCATTTAGTTTCAACCCATTCTTTCAGATATTTCCAAGTGTAAACTCATATTGGAGGATCTATATATCAGGGGAACATGAGGATAACACCCAGTGTAGAATTTTCTCAAACTTGGTTAAGCAAAAATCCCCATTTATGATTTGGAGATCTGTGAAGTAGATGGAGGATATCAGAGATCCTAACTTGGATCCTTGAGAAAGTCCACTGTTCACCTTCAAGCTCTTTGAGGACACACCTGGATCCCTCACTTTGTAAGCTCTGTTCCTCAGCCAGTTTGTTATCTACCTAACTACATTGGGATCAGTTTGGACCATATTGAGCTTGTTAGTATGTTAGCAAATGGTATCAAATGACTTAGTGAGGTTGAAGTATGCTGTATAGATAGCATGACCACTGCCTGTGGCTTGTGTTACCCCCTCAAAGAGGTTTTAACAAAGCCAAACTGCTGTGGGTCAGGTTTGGCAAGATTTTTGATATCATATTTAATCAGGGCATTGCACATGAGGGTCATCAGACTCATGGGTTGGTAATTTCTGGGGTACATGATGGGGTTACCCTTGAGAAGCTGCATCACAATGGCTGCATGTCATTCCTTGGGGACAAATCAAGAGGCTGAGCTCAGGTTGAATAGCTGGAGGAGTACATCTTCCAGTACGTGTTTAGTATTGTTCAGTTTGTAGTCTGGGATATTGTCAGGTCCCATGAGAAATGTATTTTTTGTTTTTGAAAGTATGTAACTGCTATGCAGTGATTATGGAAGGTCTGAGATCCTCTGCAATATATGGCTATCTAGAATTGTCCCAGGACTGATGTTGGCACTGATTTTGTTTGCTAGCATATAATATCCACTGGATCTTGGTAAGTATTGCCATTTTAAATAAATTCTGATCTGTGTTATGTGTTATTTCTTTATTTCCAAGATGTATCAAAAGAAGGATTTGTAATTGACTTCTGATGCTAGTCTAAGCTGATGGGATGAATTCATGTTACTGATGGTATTTTTCAGTTTCTCCAGTATATTCTTGATATTGACCTTGATTAGTTTTGATAAATACTTTAAGAAGCATTTTTTCTTTCATTGTTTTGTTTATTTCTAGACTACTATGCTGGCTTGTTGTTGAACTTTCCATTTTGTTTGATTCCATTATGAAATACTAAGTTATTACATTTATCCAGGTGAATATAGTTAGTCACCATGTGAACATTCTGGGTGATACAGCCATCCTTGAATTTTGAGACTTTGTCATAGAACTGTATAAAATGTGCACTTTTGAAGTCATTGAATTTTGTGATATTTCTATCAGATGCAGATATCACTGAATTTTGTGATATTTGCATGTGATGTTATTGATATTTGGAATGGGAAAGTTAACAGATTGTGATTGGATTTAAGTAAGGAAGAGAATACAAAAGGGATAGTATATGTAAATGCTATATTTGTAAGGCCCAAGTCAAGAATATTTTGTCCTGTAGTGAATTCTTTGAGGATCTGGTCCAGTGAGTTCTTGTTTATGAATCTATAAATTGTTGGCCTTAGCCTAAATTGCAATATAAGTATCCTAATTTATTGTCAGGTAGTTAAAGTCTTCCAGCATAACTGAATTCTTGTTAATTAGAGGTGCACCCAGTATATTTTGGAATATAACATGGTTTTCAGAGGACATGGGGGGATTCCTGTAGTATGTGTGATCTGCTAGCAGATCCTATTTAGTGTGATTTAGATCTCTAAGTTCTATTTGTGGATCTCTTGGAACCTATCTTAAGGTAAAGCAGCCTCTGATAAATATATATACTCCACCAGAGTTTCCATTGCTTATAAACTTGTGGTAAGTATAAAGCTTAGCATAGCTACAGAATGCCTTGTGGTTGCCCTTGGCCTGGAAGGCCAAATGTACCTGAAATTTACCTCAAATGTTTTACTGGAAAAGCTCACCCAGTCTCTGCTGCAACTTGCTTTGTGGGAAAGGTTAGTTTGCTTTTGCTTTCTTGTATTTTGTATTACTTTACTGCATTCTTCTATTTTGTATGTTGTGATTTGTTTTCTTTACACTGTGCTTTAATTGTATTCTGATTTTAATTGCATATTAAAACTAGAAAGAGACCACACTGTGTCTCTTTTGAGTCACTCAGAAATTAGAACAGGTCAATTAAGGAGTTACACACAAGCTAGAACAGGCCAATTAAGGTTAATTATCTGAGACCCCAGGGTGGAACTGAAAACTAAGCTTCCTGTTTAAGGGGCAAAATCAAACTGTCAAAAGTTGTACTGGAAAAGCTCACCCAAAATCTGTTACAGCTTACTGTGAGGGAAAAGTTAGTTTGGTTTTGCTTTTTTTTTGTATTTTGAGGTACTTTATTGCCTACTTCTTTTTTGTATGTTGTGATTTTTCTTTACACTGTGTTTTACTTGTATTCTGCTTTTAATTGCATATTAAAACTAGGAAAGAGACCACAGCTGTGTCTCTTGTGAGTCACACAGAAATTAGAGCAGGTCAATTAAGCAGCCACACAGAAGAAAGACAAGGTCAATTAACTCATTTACTCCAATGGAGTACAGGAAGTTTGCACTGTAAATTCCAATAGATGGAACCTAAGCCTTTTGGCAACTCAAATTATGTCATCACATTTCAAAAATATGTTTATATCTCTGGAACCATAGAGGTTAGGAAAGAAGTATAAATGACAAACCCTGCTAACACTATAAAATAGTTTGCAATGAATTCTTTAGGTTCTAGGTCTTAAACTGAATTTTATAAATCACAGTAAATTTAGTAACTATAATGTTTGTAATATTTTGTAAATAACTTACAATATCTCAGCAAACACTCAAGTTACACACATGCTGTCAGCAGTATTTTATTTATCTAGCTGAGAGCTTTTATATGAGGCTAAGGAGTTCTGTCTGTGTAATTTGATTGTTGAGATATTTAGAAAAATGTGAAAATTATATCTACACAAATTAATATCATAAAAACAACAGTTAATATCTCTTTACCTGCACTAGACAGAGGTCAAATATTAATGCAACTGAGTTTGCCATCATGTAAGCTTTAAGATGAAATCTTTTATAACCTTGTACATAGCATGGTTTTGGAATCATTGATGCAAATATGAACATGCAATATTTGGAGCCTAGAGGTGTTAGTAACAGTTAACTGCAGATACATCTGAAGTCATCACTCAGATGTAATGAATTAATGTTAATTATATGTGAACTGAGGACAGATCTGGGAACTAAGCCTTCTGTTTAAGGGGCAATATAAAACACATCAGAAATATCACCAATACTCTGTTACAACTTGCTGTGAGGGAAATTTTAGTTTGCTTTTGCTTCCTTGTATTTTCTATTACTTTATTACCTTCTTCTATTTTTGTATGTTGTGATTTGTTTTCTTTATGCTGTGGTTTACTTGTAGTCTGCTTTTAATTGCATATTAAAACTAGAAAAGAGACCACAAGTTTGTCTCTTGTGAGTCACACAGAGAAATTTTACACACCCTCCCTCACTGGTACTGTTGTGTTCTTAAACTTGACTGTCTTTCTAGATGCCTGCCCCTTATGTTAATTTGACCACATATTTCCTTCCCTTTCCCCTTTCATTGGTTGTTGCAAGCACAAACTTATCATTTTGTGAAATTACTATCCTTCAACTACTTAAGTTTATTGGCCATCCCACTGTATCCCATAGAACCAGAATACAAAGTGCCCACCCCTTACAATCTTTCTCTTTTGAAATTAGTGTCTCTCTACTTGGCCAGCTAAAGCTTAAGTTACCACCTCTTTCATAACTAACTGCTTACTGCATACCACAGTGCTTAGCATATAAACCCAACTTCTTCAATATTATCTTTAAAATCTGCAACATCTATTGCAAGACCACCAATTATTGGAGAGCCCACAATCTGCCTCTCAGTAGCCATCTTGGGATTAGTGCTTCTGTTTTCTCCTGGTGAGAGAAAGAGCACAGGAACATTATTTCCTAGAGACTGCTGATCACCAGAAAACCTAATTGCTTCATAGGTGACAGCTGGGAATTTGTGCTTACATTCTACTCCTGGTGAGAGAAAGAGCAGAGTGCATTGATTCCTGACTGTTTCTGGATGGGTAGAGAGTGTCTGTGCTAAACATTCCTGATTGGTCTGGTTGCTTTTGTAGGCATCTACCAGGAAAAGGCTATAACAAGTCTCACCTGGGACAAGACTGCAGAACACCATACAGGCTGTAGCCTGCTTCTCATCTTGGGATTGGTACTAATGTTTTGCTTCTGGTAAGAGAAGAAGCAAAGGAGCATTCTATCCCAGCAAAGTGAAGCTGTGGTGAGACCAGTACTAGTAGTAGCCAGGAAGTAGCCATTCATGTGGCTCCCCTCTTTTCATCATTCTTGGCAAGCTAATTCTTTGTTTTTAGTAAATATTGCTTTGTTTGTTTCTAACTTCAGGATATCTGTCTAAATATTTAATCCTTGAATTTTTAGGCTCTACCTATTAGTTTCCCTTCAAGTGTTTGGTGGTGCCCTGTACAGACACAGACAACGTGAATGTAAAAGCACGATTGAAATTTCACCAAAACCTAGTTGCACATAGGACAATTAGTTTGTAGTGCAAAGCACTGTCCCCATAGTTGCAAACCAGATACTTATAACATTGCCTTATATTCTCACTCCAACTGTCTAATTAATAAAAAGGGTCTGTTGCCATGGATATGAACATTCCCATTATCTCTGTTACCAGCTTCATGGATAATGGCATCCTGAGGTAATGCAGAAATTGCCTCATGTTTACTGACAACCACTTAATTCTCAACCTGATATTAGATTTGAGAGATGTGTTTATACAATGTCACTGGAAGCAAAGCTCTCACAGTAAAGTACTCATACTGTCAATAAGGCAGACAGTAGTATACATACTGCATCAAAAACACACAATTCAAAGCAGACATATAGACCCACACATGCTGAGGTACTTAAATGTAACCTTCCTAAACCACAAAGACCTCCTAGATGAAGTACACATAACAAATACCCTCATCAACTCTGAATGCACTCTTTCAAAACAATACCCACATCGACACATGCAGCCACATCTCATAGAGTCTCTACATCTAATCCCATAAGGCAAGCTACCACACAGTCTAAAATTTTGGTCATTGAAGGCTCCATTGTGTGACACACTGATATCTCCTCTCATCATGCTGAGTAATGAGAAAGTCACAGTCAGTTGCCTTTCAGGGGAGAGGATCCACCACATTACACATGCACTCAGGTAATTCAACCACAAGTACCAGTATGACTCAATCATAGTCCATATGGTTTTGATGAAAACCATCATACCCATTTATTCAACAAACAACATTAAAGTAAACTAAGCACTTTTGCTTGATTTCTACTTGGGCTTCATCAGAGTGAATTAACATTATGAACAATTTTCATTAAATAATCAACCACATGAATAAATTACCAAATTCAGACCAATACAATTCAAACATTTAAAACATTTAAATACATGGATACACCCATAAATGACAATTAAAAACATTCATTTACACTGTCAACCAACACATTTAAATAGTCACATAAAAGATGTCGGTGTTTGTATAATAATCACACAATAACAATTTCTGCATTATTCTGGATCACATAACCTAACATATACGACCAATATAAATCTAAATAAACTGTGATCTTTATTTTAAAATACTAGATATTGAACAACATTCATTAATATCAGGTAGTTTAGCAACTTCTAATCTCAATTGCCAAAGACATTCCTTCGCGTCAAGTAATGTTTTTGAATCTCCACCCTTCTCAGTTTTGGGTACTTTGTCTACCACAAAAAATATAAACATAAAAAAAGGGGAGGGGGTGACCATCACAATCATTTTTACAATTAACTTTCCAACTGCAACCAAATGGAGGGATAATTTATAGAAGTGATGTTGAGACTTTTGATACAGACAATGAACATGTTGTTGAGGGGAATGTTACTGCTTGCAGACACCTTCAGGTTGAAGGTTTTTCTATTTTTAATTTTATAGAAATAGATATGTCCTCTGAGACTTTTTCTTTACTTAAAAGGGGGTTTTCATTCATACCAGCCTATGGATATGATATTGGTAAAGTTTAATTAATTTGAAACTTTTTACCAGGCAACTGAATTTAAAGATTTATTTTTCAAATAATGGTAACCCTCAAATTGACAATGTGTTGTCTATCAGAAGAATTAGTACATTTATCCCACCTAGTAACTCCACTGTAATGGTTTTTGAATGTTTATGTGAACATCAGATAAGTAGATTTATTAATGTCGAGAAACAACTTCTTGACAATTTAACGATGAATGAGAAAATTTGTCTTAAACAGTTAATTAGTACCAATCAATATAGAGTTATGAAACCTGACAAAGGGGGTGGGGTAGTTATAATGTCAAACACTGACTACACATGTAGAATGCATGATATTTTGAGTGACACTGATACTTAAGAAAGGGTTTCTAGATTTGAAGTGTACTGGGATAATTCTAAAATAGACTGGCAACTTTATGAATTTTTGTGTGAGAGGATTATCACTGATAGTGAACATAGATATTTAATGGTTGATACACCAGTTAATTGATCAATTTTAGGAATTCTCAAAATTCATAAAAATATGAATGTACCTCCATTTACACCAATTATAGCTGCAAGAGGTTCAATTACAGAACCATTAGCGTCCTTTGTAGATGTAAGTTATAAGGCAGTTTTGAACAACACGTCATATACTTTAAAAGACTCATGGCATTGTCTCAACATATTGAGGAAACTTAATTGCAGAGAAGAATTTTTGTTTGTTACAGTAGACATTATTAATTTGTTTTCGGTTATCCCTCACAAAGTAGGTTTGGAATATTTTGTCAAAAGTTTGGAGAAGTTTGGCAGCTTACACAATGTAAAAAGGGGGGTTTTAGTAGACTTAATGGAAATGGTTCTGTTAAATAATTGTGTTTTATTTGATGGTAAATATTTCTGGCAAGCCACGGGAGTTGCAATGAGTGCCAGAGGTGCACCATTATATGCCAATTTAGTTTTGGCAGAATTGGGAGGCCAGTTATGTGTTTAAATCCCAGTTTATGCCTGAGATTATTACTTACTTGTGCTTCTTGGATGACATATTTATTTTGTGGACAGGTAGTAAGGGTTCGGTGGAAGAATTTATTAAATATCTTAACAACACCGCAGCTTTTTTAAAATTTACAAGTCATGTTGGCAAAGATAGAATTGAATTTTTGGACATTCTATTATACAAAAAAGATGAGGATGGTAGATTATGTTCTAATATTTTTTGTAAAAAACATATTCTAATTCATTTTTACACTTCAGTAGTTGTCAACCCTGCTTTCAAAAGAGAAATGTTGTAAAAGGTCAAATGGTAAGACTCTCCAGACTTATAAGTGAGGATGAATTTTTTAATTAGGAAATGTTTTCCCTCATTGACATATTTAGGAATAGGGGATAGCCCCTATAGTTATTGATAAAGAGTCGGAATGAGGTTTTAAGCAGAAGAGAGATGTCTTTTCTGCCAATTTTGAGAACAAAGTTAGTGATCAGTTCCACCAGGAGAAACACAGAGATTACATTAGTAGAAATGGAACCTTTGTGTTGCAATACAATCAGATGGTACCTGGAGTTAAATCTATTGTACAAACAACTTGAGACAGTGTTTTTACTAGGGATTTGAAAAAATATTTCAGGACAAAAATGCCTTTTTACCTGTAGTAGAGGTACAAATATGAAGGAATTCTTAGAGAAAGGCTGGTCTGCACAGAAGCAGCATGCCTCAAAGCTGAGTAAGTGTGGTATGTGTAGCACCTGTAAATATATTAATGCTGGCCCATATGTGTCCATTAGTCAGTATAAAAGATCAGTTAGATGTCCAGGCCACTGCAACTGTAATACTAACATGGTTGTATATGTGACTCCCTGTTTAGGGTGTCCTGCATTTTATGTGGGAAAACCAAACGTAAATTGAGGTTGCAAATCATGGAACATACTAGGGACATTAAAAGCAAAAAAGAATACAAGTGCACTATATATACAAAGTATGCAATTAAGAACTTTAAGAGGTTTATATTTTTTGTGATATACAAAGTGCTCGAAAATGAGAAGCGTAGAGATTCAAAAACATTACTTGAAGTGAGGGAATGTCTTTGATAATTGAGATTAGAAGCTGCTAAACTACCAGGTATTAATACATGTTGCTCAATTTCTAGTATGTTAAAATATAGATCACAGTTTATTTAGGTTTATATTGGTCATATATATAGGTTATTTGATCCAGAATAATGTGGAAATTGTTATTGTGTGATTATTATACAAACACCAATATTTTTTATATGACTATTTCAATGTGTTGGTTGCAGTGTAAATGAATGTTTTTAATTGTTGTTTATGGACATATCCATGTATTTAAATGTTTTAAATGTTTGAATTTTATTGGTCTGAATTTGGTAATTTATTCATGTGATCGATTATTTAATGAAAAATTTTTGTAATGTTAATTCACTCCGATGAAGCCCAAGTAGAAAACGGGCAAAAGCGCTTAGTTTATTTTAATGTTGTTTGTTGAATAAATGAGTATGGTGGTTTTTAGCAAGTTCATAGATGTTTTGCTTTTTAATAGCCATATGGGTGTAAATGACCTGAGATGTACCTCCCTAGACTATATGAAGAGAGATTTCATGGAGCTCTTGGAATATGTGTCCCAGGCTGGTATGAGCCTAGCAGTGAGCAGCATTTTACCTTCTCCATGGATGATGCTACAATAATATAAATTACTTTAATAATTGGCTTAGCTTCTGGTGTCATTCTAATGGGTGCAATATTTGTCAGCATGGAAGGAGATGGTCAACGACCACACTCCTTTACCAGATGTGGTCTGCACCTCTCCCCTCTAGGGTTTGAATATTAGCTAAAACATTGCCTTTTCCCATAGTGTCTTTTTTAGGCAATGCCAAACTGAAAGTACTTCTGACATAGCAAATCAAAAGCAAGACAATCTAAAGGTATCACTGCTGAATGCTTGGAGCCTAAACAAAAAAGTCCACTCCCTAGAACCCCTCTACAGCATAGAGAATGCTGACATATGTGCAGTCACTGAGACATGGTTTAAAGCCATGGAGAGAAAACAGTGCAAGGTTACAATGCCTTCCATATATTTAGACCAGCTACTACACAGACAAGGACTAAAGGAAGAGGTGTCTCAATTTACATCAAAAAGAAGTATACCTCAAATCTGGTCAAACAGAACAATACACTTGAGCTGCTAAATGTTCAAATTACCACAGGCAAAATCCAATACCACTTCCTTGCAAGCTATTGGTCCTGATCTATGACCCAGGAAACACATACCATGTATTTAAATGTATTGGAAGCATTGATCATACAACCAAATACCATATTAATGAGTAACTTTAATTAGCCCGCTATTAACTGGGAATCCTATATAACACAACCCCCACACCAGATTGTCAATACACCAACCAGGGGTGCAACCATACTGGATCTAGTCCACATTAATATGGGAGAGTGCTGCACCCACCATAATCTGATGCCTTCTTTGGTAAGGTCAGACGGCAAAATGGTCCCCTTTGAAATAAAAATAAAACCTAGTGCCCCAGGTCATCATCTTTTTCGGCTGTTCCCGTTAGGGGTCACCACAGAGGATAATCGGTATCCATTTCTTCCTGTCCTCTGTATCTTGCTCTGTCACACCAACCACCTGCATGTCCTCTCTCACCACATCCATAAACCTTATCTTAGACCTTCCTCTTTTCTTGTTACCTGGTAGCTTCATCCTTAGTATCTTTTTCCCAATATACTCAGCATCCCTCCTCAGCACATGTCCAAACCAATATAATCTTGCCTCTCTGGCTTTGTCTCCAAACCTTCCAACCTGGGCTGACCCTCTAATATACTATTTCCTAATCCTGTCCACCCTCATCACACCCAGTGCAAATCTTAACATCTTTAACTCTGCCACATCCAGCTCTAACTCCTGCCTTTTTGTCAATGCCACTGTCTCCAACCCATATAGCATAGCTGGTCTCACTACCCTCTTGCAGACCTTCCCTTTCACTCTTACTGGTACTTGTCTGTCACAGATCACTCCTGACACTCTTCTCTACCCAATCCATCCTACCTGTACTCTCTTCTTCACCTCTCTTCCACACTCGCCATTACTCTGAACTGTTGATCCCAAGTATTTAAACTCATCCACCTTTGCCACCTCTACTCCTTTGCATCCTCACCATTCCTCTATTCTCCCTGTCATTCACACATATATATTTTGTCTTAGTCCTGCTGACCTTCATTCCTCTTCTCTCTAGAGCATATCTCCATCTCTCCAGGGTCTGCTCCACCTGTTCCCTACTCTCACTACAGATCACAATGTCATCTGCAAACATCATAGTCCATGGGGACTCCTGTCTGATCTCATCTGTCAACCTGTCCATCACCATTGCAAATAAGAAAGAGCTCAGAGCTGATCCTTGATGTAATCCCACCTCCACCTTAAATGCATCTGTCATTCCCAATGGAGACCTCACCGCTGTCACACTACCCTCATACATGTACTGTACCTCTCTTACATACTTCTCTGACACTCCCGACTTCCTCATACAATACCACAACTCCTCTCTAGATACTCTGTCATATATTTTCTCTAAGTCTACAAAAACACAATGCAACTCCTTCTGACCTTCTCTGTACTTCTCCATCAACATTCTCAGAGCAAACATTGCATCTGTAGTGCTCTTTCCCGGCATGAAACCATCCTGCTGATCACTAATCAGGTAACCCTGGAATATTCAGAAACTACTCTAAGGCTAACTTCCTGATATTAAGTGATAACCTGGCAAATTTTTAAGCCCCCATAAACTCTGAGAACACTGCTGCCTATGCAGAACTTCACAGAAACCCTATAAAAGCATGTTAATAGCTGCATAGAGGCAGTTGTACCCACCAGGAAGAAGTACAGAACTGACTCAAAAAACAAGCCACCCTGGTGGAATTACAAAATCAACAGGTTGTATAACAGATGGAAGAACATTGTGGCAAGAATTAAGAAGTGCAGAGCCCAGTAGAAAAAAAGCAATCTCATCAAACTAAACAAACAACTCAGAGGACAAATAAAGCATACTAAAGCCAAATTTGAGGTAAATTTGGCCTCCCAGCCAAAGACAGCCACGAGGTATTCATCAGCTATGTCCACAACCTCAAAGTCAATACATAATTGTGTGCATGTGAAGAGTTCATTGTAAATTGAACCACCTATACTGAGCCAAAAGATATAGCAAACCTCCTGGTTGACAAATTCAGCTCCAGCTTTCCCCTCTTTTCCCCTCAACCTTCTCTCAGGAAATACCATCAAATATAGCTCCCCCTGCTATCACTAAGAAACAGGTCCTTAACACTCTAAGGCCAAGAACACTGCATCAATGCACCCAGACAATATCCCAGGATGCTTTCTAAATAGCAGAAAACACAACCTATCAGGCCTTTTTGAATTGCTATTTAACTGTAGCCTCCAAACTGGCTTCATACCTCATGAATGGAGAACAGCAACAGTCACCCCACTGCACAAAGGTGGTCCATCTACAGACCCTGGGAACTACAGACTCATGAGTCTCACTAATCTTATATGCAAAGCCATGGAAAGAATTATAATGGAAATGATTAATAATGATATAGTAAACTTCCAGACACTGGACCCAACCCAGACTGGTTTCATCAAGGGCAGGTTATGCCTACTCACCCTGGTGGATTTCTTTGAAAAGGTCACCAAAGCAATGGATGAGGGTAAAATGGTTCACACTTGCTACTTTGACCTGGCCAAGGCATTTGACACAAAACCCCACTTGGGCATTGTTGACAAACTCAAGAGGTTAAGTACAAACCAGTATGTCACCCAGTGGATAGTCAACTGGTTCACAGGCAAGACCCAGGAAGATAAAACTGGGGAGTCCACCTCTACATAGGGCAGTCACAAGTGCAGTCTCTCAGGGATCAGTCCTTGGATCACTCCTTTTTGGCATTTACTTCTCTGATGTCAAGGCCAATGTTAATGGTCTCTGGCTGACTAAGTTTGCAGATGATTACAAATAAGGAGCTGTCATTGAATCCCACACCAACACAAATGTTCTCCAGAAAGGGACAATCAACTGGTGTCAGAGCCATGAACTAAAACTAAATGCCAAGAAATGCATAATAGTATCCTTCAGGAAGTCATCCATCTTGTGTAACTATCATATTGAAAACACACCCTTTACAGGTGACCCAGTCAGGGACTTGGGGACACACATAGATAGTAATATAAACTTTGACCATCATGTGTCTACAGTAGTGAGGAAATAATTCTATGTTGTGCAACTTATAAACAAAGGTATGGCATCTAGAGCCAAGGAAGTTATTTCCTACTGTATTTGGCATTCATCAGACCTATCATTGAGTACAATGCCCCCTTTCGTTTGCACCTAACCAAGCTTCTCCAACAAATAGAATGTCCACAGAGGTTCCTCACTAAAAGAATACATGATGTAAGTAAAATGTCCTATGCAGACTGCCTCAAGGCCCTATCCTTGTAGTCTGTCTCTTACAGGCTGTTATGAGGAGATCTATGCCTGGCATACACGGAATTGTCAGACCCTACTCTGATGGACCTCCTGCATATCAGCAAAACAAGCAGCAACAGAATTGCCCTTCTAAAGACCTAAACTTTTCCTGTAATATAAATAGGATCTGCTGGAGAGACAGGTATGTACCCCGGAGACTACCCCATCCCTGGAACAGGCTCCCCATCCATGTGAAGCAGAGTCCCTCCCTAACCCAACTCAAGGGTAACTTGGACAATTGGATTGGCAAAAGGAACTTCATCCCTGGATTGGCACCTATGTCTCTAATGGACACAGGCAACCTGTAAATGGTTCATCTCCCAGGCCCAGCTAGTAAATGCTTCATCTCCCAAGCCCCCGCTTACACTTATCAAGGATACCAGAACTTGTCAGAAATTTGGGATGCGTGGCTAGGCTTAAAAAGGCCCTTGATGTCATTAGCCTAGTAAAACCTATGAACCGAAAAAAGATAGTGCTTATGAGCATTTAAACCAAGTTTTGGTAGTAACATACATGTGAACGTGCTCCAAAAGCAGAAATGCCCCAAAATTAGGCATTTTGTTAATAAGACTCCTTGTGTTAAACAGAGACATCTAGATGTGGTTTAGTGCTTGATTTCCATTGTAGCTAAGTTGGGAGATACATTAGCTGAGCTCTACTGAAAAGTCACTATGTAGGTAGCAAGGACTTTATCCAGGATGTGGAAGTCTTGGAACAAGATATGTAAGCTGTACTTGGCAAAGCAAGTATGACTGGATAGCATCTCTTCTCAATCAGATACATACTGGATACCCCTAGAATGACACCCACTAGTTAGCCAGTTGTTAAGGCTAATCATATTTTCCTTGCAATTTGGCATCATTCTTGGTGACGGAAGGGTTGCACTCAAAGCCATGGTCTTCCCTGCATTTGTGATATGCATAGGGACCTCTGCTGTGTTTCTCTGCATATCCTGCAAGGTTTTGCAAGTCAAGTTGTCCCTCACATGGACTACCACCATATTCTAATCATATTTATTTGGCTTAATGGTTTGTAAGGCCCTTGAGATGTTAGCAATATTGTCACTTGAAAGACAACTCATTGTCCCCCTGTTTTTGTCCAGCCTTGTGTGAGTTGAGTCAGTGTACAAGATAATGAGTCACCATTCTCTAATACATTTCTGTTAGAGGGATGTCTAGTGCACTGGCTTTGGAATGATTTGCTACTTAAATAAGTAGCTGTGACATTCCTGACAACTGGCAGGATGGATTACAATTGCCTATAGCTGTGAAACAAAAGGAATAATAAATGTGAAAAATCTTTTCAGCTTAACAGTAGAGCAGCATTTTGCATTTCTTGCTCAATTTAAGTATTTTTTTCTCACATTTAATGTGTTTAAAGGACAACAATGGGATTCTGTTATTAAATGCTCAAAGCCTCTGTCCTTTTTCTCCCTATTTATTGTCCCTGCTATGAAGAAACAACAATACAGCATGTAAATATTTTACATTAACTGTTTTCCTCCATCAGAACAGTACCTTACTGTACTGTGGTCGTTTTACTTTCAACAAACTTTTGTCCCATCCCGATAAAGCTTGCTGCAGTCTCCAATTCATTGATGTCATCAACATCTATGAATACAGGTAGTTTTCTGGCCAATTCCTTCCCCAAACTGACATTTCCATGACCTTCCTAAAAAGAAACACCCATGCTGTGATGTCACAGCTGCCTGGTCCTTTCCCTACCCATACAGAAAGTAACGGCTTGAACAAGGAAACAGTACATGAGTCAAGTCTCCTGTTGTGGGCTGTCAATCACAGGTGGTAACAGCTCATATTACCCTTAACACTTTGTCAGCTAGGGAAGTTAGGTGTGAAGGGGGATGGGAGATGAGTCAAAGTAGTACAATTCAGGCTTCACAAAACAATGCAGTTTGGCCATTCTGAAAGGAAGCAGCAGTAAAAAGCACTATGAACGTCTGTTCTGTGGCATTTGCACTGTGTGTTTTACGTTGTCACTGAATGACATGAAATGTTACTTAAAACTAACTGACTGAAATCCAGCAGTGTATACATGTAAAATCAATGCTGTGACAGACGCTTCAGGAAGAAATAGGCACACATGACATAATTTTTTTACAGACAAGCACTGCATTATGGGACAGACTAAACAATCAGAATTATTTCAAGATGCCAGACCCCACGTGGTCAGACTCAGAAATTATATATAAAAATATTTAAAAACCTGTAAATAGTCCCAGAGTGGTGTTAAATGTAGGAAACCCCAAACCATGATGAAATAAACATGTGTTTTGAGTCTGTGAGTGCAGTTCTCCTTTAATCTTGACAGGGAATACCTCAAATTCAATACTTTGGTTAAGTTCCAGAAAGAAATAAAGCACTGTGTTTGGTCTAGCTTTCAAACTCTGTCAGCTTGAACTGATAAGACAGCCCCCACAACTACAGGTGTGAGTAACATCACAGAATGACTAGAGCGATAGTATTAATGTATTAAAATGTGATTTCCAGTTGTAGTGTTTTGACATTACAGGCTCCAAAACATTGCACAACACACAGAGAGGAATTTTGGTCGCCAGTAAAAGATAGACACCTAGTTATTAGGTTAGAATGAACAAAAGGTCAGAGGTGGTGTTTAGATACACCATATTGATCACCAGATGTTTAAATAAATGATGATCAGTACACAGATCAATCAAGAAGATATTAGCCTAGGTGATAAAAAATGTTATGATGGCAGACTTTAGAAGCAGACCAGTGCCTTCCTACACTGAAATCAGTAAGAGTGAACAAAGCATTAGTGGTACTAGATTAAGAAGGATTCACTCAATTTTTATGGGAAATTATGGTACTTCTTCTTCCGTCTTTTTCCCGGTTAGGGGTCGCCACAGCGGATCACCTGTCTGCTCATGATTGGCAGTGGAGTTTTACAGTGTCAAGTTGCCAGCCCAACGCCCAACCTTCCACAGAAGGCACACACACTCACATCTAGGGCCAATTTAGAGTGTCCAATCCACCTACAGTATGTCTGTGGGAGGAAACCAGAGCACCCAGTGCAAACCCACACAACCACAGGGAGGACATGCAGACTCCGCACAGAAGGCACCCCAGCCGGGAATCAAACTGGAGAACCTTTTGCTGTGAGGCAGCAATGCTAACCGCTGCACCACCGTGGCCGCCCATGGGAAATTATGGTACTATGAAGTATAAAAAGCTAAATATTTTACTAGATGAGAAGGTTCAAGACTGAAGGATAAAAATGATTAACACCATTCTCAACAAGGATGAGAGAAAGAAGACCCTAGAAGTGAAGGTAGCTCTTGATAACAGTAGCCATGCAACATTTTGTTTCTTCACGAGTAAGGGGCGGTGGGCAACAATCAGTCAAAGGAAAACTTTAGGATTACAGAAAATCAATTATTTTAGTATAAAAACAATTTAGTGAAATGGGACTATGGAGAGAGAGAGAGGTGTTGTGAAACAACATGCTGTGGTTAAAGATAAAAACGTGCACACTATTTGTTGTGGAACAGGGGATAAGAAAAAGCAAGTTAAGAAGAAGAAAAGACCAATGGTGTTTAACTTGGAGTTACTGAAGCAAAAGAAACACACAGAGTGATATAGTTTAGTCAAAAAGGGGAAGGAGAATAGTGAAGGCAGGGAAAAGGCAGATATTCTTATCAAATTACTCACTTCTTTCTGTCTTCTCTAAAAAGAAAGAAATAAAGAAAGAGGAGTTCCAGTTTTGGAGAAAGAAATACAGAAAAAGTGAGTCCCTTCTGATGGACAATCACATACCAGAGGAAGTTGTAGAAATGTTACTCAAGGAGTTAAGGGAACAGAATGTCCAGAGTACTGTCCATAGCACCTAGGATACTAAAGAACTTAGTATGTCTCATAACCTAGTTTTTCATCTAGTCACACAGCTGTGCAAAGGCACCAGAGGCCTGGGGGGGGGGGGGGGGGGTTGCCACAGTATTTTTTCTTTAGGTTTTCAGTTTTCACTTGAGTGGGGTGCCAGATCAGTGAGATATACAAGGTGCCAGAACAACTAACTACTACCCTGTAGAAAAATAATAGTCCTCATTTCCAGGAATTCTTGACTCCAGTTGTTGCAGTAATGATAGGTACTGAAATTATGTACCAAAATCCTTTGAGTCACCCTCTGACAGGAGTCTCATAGGAAAGCAAAAGTGGCTTGGAATAACATGTAAGCTAACTAAATGGGTTGAAGGGTGGCTTATTGTCAGGAAGAAGAAACTGACAAGTGCACTCCAAGATGAGGTTAATGGGGCTCCATAGAAGATGGGTTGTAGATCAGTGCTCTTTACAATTTTTGGAAAGACATCATGAGGCACTAAGGACAACATTGGTATAACTACAAATTGCATTGGGATTGAACAGGCAGTAAAAGAAAGAGACCAGACCAACAAAGTGACCTCAGGAGACTGGCACAGTGGGATGAAAGTGTAAAGTACCTCATCTGGGCTCTGATAATTCCAAAGTGGAATTCTAGCTAGAAGAAATTATACCAAAAAGCAGAGGCTGAGAAAAAGATGTCTGTCTACCAGTGGAAGAAGAGGAGATTCACCATATACCAACAAAGAAAGTTGTAGCCAAGGCAATATGACAGTAAGCTGAATCTTAAGGGGAATAGACCCCAGGAAAAAAAGAAGTTATATTGTCCAAATATGGGTTCCTAGTCAGGCCCAAGGTTGATCACTGTGTTCATTTCTGGTGCTCATACTAGAGTAAGGATATTAAACTAGAAAACCAGGTGCAAAGAAAGGCTATTGGTATAGTAACATGATCTAAAGGGAATGGAGAAAAGCAAATCCAAGGAGAAGCAGCAGAACCTGAATCAATTCCTGCCAGACAATGAACAAGGGAACAGAGACATGATATGGCTACACAAGAGACCTAGAGGACTTTGTGATGGCATACAGCTCAAGAGGAAAGACAGATGAGTGGAAAGAGGGCAACCTTATCATTTTATGAATACAAAATTCAGTCTAGACATTAGAAAGTACTTTTTCATAAAAAGAACAGGGCTAAGTAAAACAGCTTACATCAACAGATGGTGGACTGTAAGATCTGAAAATCCTTCATAAAGGTCTGGGGTAGGTGATGTGCTAAGAGAAAGACAGAGGATGTCTGACAGAAATATCTTAGCTCCATACCTAAAATAAAGTATATAAACAACATGTCTTTTATGTGCTCCCATGACTATATCATATACTTCAGTGTACTGACAGTACTACTGTTGTCTTGTTGTTAAGTTAATAGAAGTATATTAGCAAATACTTAAAAATAGCCACTGATTTAGTTTTCTATGTCTTTTCTCCTTTACTCCTTCCTGACTATCTAAACCCTTGCTTTATCAGCCAATTTCTTCCTCAGTCTTCTCTGGTATGAAGGACACTACAGGAAAGAGGCAAGAGCTGGAAGTTTTGTTGTCTAACCTCGCCTTCTTGTTTTTTTAGATATATATCTTAGAAAGTGGTACTTATAAAGCCATTTCTGAGACATGTGTGCTTCTACATGTGTTAACAATGACTACAGCATTTACATTCTGTTTGACAGAGCCAAGTACATGGCCTGACACATACACTGCATGCTTCAGCACCCAGCTTACACCAGCTGACAGTATCACAGCACACTAAACTGTGTACCTTTATCACAGAAGGAGAGAGCTGCTGTCAGCTTCTCTCTTCCACTGTCCTTTGCTGATTCCCGAGCACTTTGCTCATACTCAAATGCAGGTCACCTAGGTCATTGTCAGGGTTTCATCTCTCTGAACTGGTATTAAACTGATTTTTTTTTTTTACTTAAGTGACCCATGGTTCATATCAGAAGAATACTCACCTGTCAACAGCTATAGCTACCAAGGTGAAAACAGATGCAGACACAGACATCCCCTGGACAAGTCCACTCATTTTGCAAACTGCATTACTGAAGGGCCAACCTAAAAAATATTGGAAAAACAGTTAGTCACAAATAAATATTTATTTATATTTGCTATTATTTTTAATACTTTGTTTTCTAATGATAGTGTATTGTGCCAGCTTGGTCTGTAAATAGTTATATTTATATGCATTTATACAGAAATCAGGTCATGGATGAGACCATAATGAGAACCATATGCTCAAATCATAATAATTATTCTTTGTACAGCCACAATCACCACCTCTTGGCAAGTGCTGTTTATGACATTTTTAGCTTAAAGACCCAAAAGGAAGAGTTTTCTGGATGTTTCTCATTTTCTCTTAATATAAGCTGGAGGACCATACATACTTAGTACAAAGCATCTCAATTTTTGATGAAGCAATAAATTACAATAACTTTTGTGCAAACTAAGATTAAATGAAGCGACAAAACAGCTTATCAGGCTGTTGTCAGGCACTTGGCATTCAGTTGTGTTGCTCACTGGAGAAGCTATCTAGGAACTCACTAGCAAAATGTCTTTCCTTCGAAACTGTTAATTGTTAGAAAATAAAAAAAAAAAAACAATAAGCCTAGCAAAATTATTTGCATATTCCTTTTAAGAGATTTTGAAAAACAAGGAAGAAAAAGAAGCCCTCAGAAGTAACATCTCTTTCTTATCTAGTAGAAGATATTCAAATAAATAACATTTACAAGTGGTCCTTGTATACAATAAAATGTTAGATTTCATCTTGTGTGTGTTAATTCCTAGAAAATATGATACTGTGGTTATCGCTGAATTTCCTACCCTGGCATGCATTTTTGCTGTTTCCTGCCTGCAGGAATAATTTAGTCCAGAACAATATAAAGTAATGGGAAAGAGTAATGACTTTTTACCTGACAGCATTAGTCACTTTCCACTTGAATGGTGCGACATAGAAAAATGCACTAACCTTCAGTTGATGTATACAAAATAAACCCACATGACTTTTCTAATAATAACAAGATTGGAGCTCATTACAGTTGATGGGTTGTGATTTAGAGCAGACACATAAGTTATAAACACATTTAATTTCCTCCGTAAAGGTGCAAAAATCTAGCAACTCCCCAGAAGTGCCATATTATGAGAGAGCTGTGATCCATTATGGACAATCACTATGAATGCATTTGGGACACTCTGGAGATGGTCAGTGGTTTACCAATTCCACTAAACAACCTGATTATATCGTAAAACCTCTCTTCAGTTTCATATACATTGTGTAAAGAAAACCAATACATTCCTTCAGCATCACTCCTAGAAGGAACAAGTCATAAATGGTTCTTTTATTACATCACGTTATAACTATTTTTGAATTTAGTTATAGTTATTTATTATTTATGAGATTAAAAAGGAACAGACATGTTTTACCTTTTTGACAGGTTTTCCCAGCCTACATGAAGAGCCTAAAAGCACCCTTAAAAGTCAGAAAGACTTTAGCACAATGTGGAAGTCTTAACTTGGAAGGCTTCAGCATTGTGCTAAGTCGTTTGAATTCATAGGCCACTCTGCCACTGAGGCTTTCTCTGCACATGGCCTCAACATGGAGATTGCTTTTCCAGGAAAAGTCACTTACTAATGCATCAGCCCAGGGAACTAACCAATGCTAAATAGACAAATGCCCTTTCCTGGAAATGTTACCAGCTCCTGGGAACTAACCAATACTAAACAGATGAATGCTCTTTCCTGGAAATGTTACCAACTCCAGGGAACTAACCAATGCTAAATAGACAAATGCCCTTTCCTGGAAATGTTACCAGTTCCAGGGAGCTAACCAATGCTATATAGACAAATGACCTTTCCTGGAAATGTTACTAGCTCCCGGTTTGATTGCTGGAGTGACTTTATTCTGGGACGTAAAGCAACCACCAGGAAAGCATAACTACTGTTCATAGATAAGTAGTAGGCTAGCTGTCCATATGGACCATTTTAAGTCCAACCAATTTCCATTAGTGATAATCAAATCTTGCATCATTTGTCTATGAGATAAACACCTTAACCATTATACCAACCACAAGTCTGTTTCACTCTTCTTGGAGTACTCAGTTATGATGTGGTGATGGGTGGGTGTTAGTGTGTGTGTGTGTGTGTGTGTGTGTGTGTGTGTGTGTGTGTGTGTGTGTGTGTGTGTGTGTATGTGTCTGCAGGGCATGAATGACACTGAATGAATATGTATGCATGCGTGTTCTTCTGCCTGGATGGTCACACTAGGGAGTTAGGCTAGGCATTCAGAGTCTGGATTTATGTGTGCATGTGTTTGTGTGTGCCTACAAATGAGTGGCTAAGTGTTTCCATTGGGTGATCATTGATGGGTGGCATTTTTGTTGATGAGTGGATGTGGATATGTGTGTAAGGGAATGTCTGTACATGTGCATCTTTGTGTATGCGCTGGGTGAGTGTATGTGCATATTTGTGTATGGATCTGAGTATGTGTGTGTGTGTGTGTGTGTGTGTGTGTGTGTGTGTGTGTGTGTGTGTGTGTGTGTGTGTGTGTGTGTGTGTGTGTGTGTGTGTGTGTGTGTGTGCTTGTGTGCAGATGTGGATATGTGTCTAAGGGAATATGAGTGTGTGTGCGTGCGTGTCTATGTGTGTGCACGTGTGTATGTGTTTGTGAGTGTACATTGGTCTGTGGGTGTGTGTGTTTATGTATGGATGAGTATGTGTGTGCACGAATGGGTCTATTTGCATGCATGTGTGAGTGTGTGTTTTTGTGCATGTGTGTGTGTGTGCGTGTGTGTGTCTGTGTGAGTAGGGGTTGTCATTGCAAACATGATGCATGGCTACTAGGAAGAACACTAACGTAGTCAAGTCTGACAGGACTAGTGTTTGATTCAGAGACACAGAAATGAGTTGATAATATGGTCTTCTCAGCGTAGCCATACATGTCTCTGAATAAAATTTTCTCACCATTGTGCTACCTCACTAACTCACATTCAGCAATCAATGTGAATGATTAGGATTTTATTGAATCCTAGGGCACATTTATTGTTCAGATTATCACAAACATACATATCCTAATAATGTTTTGAATCTGAGATATGTCTTAAACTGAGGCTGAGATTACATATGTTTACAGTCTCATTTTAACACTTATAAGTTCAATTCTCCACCCCCTCACCCACAGACTTGTGACTTTATTGTGTCTGTGGCAGAATATTTCTATGCAATCCTTAGTACTATGTTATTTGGAGCTTTATACTAAGTTTGGCCACCCTTGGCAAATTTGTCTGACTAGGCAAAATATGATTTAAAATATCTTTCATGATATTTCAGTTAAAGAATCAAAGAACACTGCTTAGATTAGAGGTGCAGGGACCCAAATGAGAAGCTGGGACTGGAAGTATTGTTCACCATTCAGAAAAAATATATGAACAGTATGGACCCACCGCCTTTTGGATGACGGGTGCTGTTCAGAGGTAATACCAGTCAAGTGGCAGGAAGCAGCAGGACAGATTAAGATAATCCAGTCTTTTGTAATGGCAACTGGTTATTGGGATATGGATTGTGAAGTCATTGCTGGGAAAGTAGCCACAGCTTATATGCAAGCCTGAATAGTGTCATCTAGATTTAATTGTCTTACTGCTGTATACAACATTAATTATGGAATCAACTTTTTAAATGGGGATGGTCTCAAACTAGATTTCACCCTTGCTAGAGGTCACAGGTGGTGTAAGAAATCTCATAAGCCCCTCACTAGATGTTGTTTAGTTGGAGATTGTACAAGTAAATAAGGGTTTCATTTCAATACAACTATGATTTGCAGGAAGTTAATCTGACTGTTTATGCATCTGCACCTAACAGCTATTTGAAGTATTTGGCCTTTTTAGATACCATGGGCATAGTGTTTATTAGTGTAGTACCTACTGTGTCTGTATCTCGACTGGGAGACTTCAGCACTCATGTAGGGTGTGACATTCTGGGTATGAGACATACCTTTAAGAGTACCAGTAGTATGAAGTTGAGAGTCATATGACTATAAGAGGATGAGCACTTACAAGTAAAGGCTTAATGCGAATGCGGCTCTAAGTATGTGTCCCGTGTATTCTAAGGCATCATTGCCTTGGCATAATGCTTTTACCAACTAGTTTTCTTACTACAGATCTAATGTTATTTAAGATATAGGAATGTATTTAAATTTGTTTTATGTCCATTATGGAACAGACAAAGAAATCTATTTTCTCCAGCTGTGGATTGTTCTTCTGTAGCAGATGCCTTTTATTATATTTTTGAAAACAGTATTTAAGTAAGACCTGGATAATTAAATTTGCTCTTCATTTGCTATTTACACATTTTATTAAAAAAGCCACAGCAATAATTTTATTATTGCACAAATAAATCTGTTAATTAATGTTCACTTGAAAATATGATTTTCCACTTAATACATTAAAGACATATTCAGTTTTTGGTCCAAGGTATCTTCAGTTTTCAGTTCAACATGGTGAGCATTTGAGCACTGATGACTTTAAAACTGCAAGAAATGTATCACATAACTGGGATTCCTGAATTAAAAGGTTTAAGTTGTATCTCATTGTAACTGACTTCAGGACAAGCCAAAATATCATCCAGTGTGCCATGTGTTTTCAAAGTGCAGGCAAGGTAGCCATTAGGTACTTAATACATTCTCTGAAGAGAAGAAGAGGGACTGAAAAGTACTACAGAAAAGTTAATTCAGGCATATTGCAAACAGAAGAACATTCTCTCTGTAAGACAAATACTGTTTTTTAACCAAATTGACACACATGGATGGATATGTATATTAAGAAGCTGTGACACAAGACAAATGACTATAACCTTGACAAGTGGGTGACTCCTTAATCAGAGATAGGTTAGTCATGGTATAAGAAATGCTCACATAAAAGGTAGACTGCAAAGAAAATCTGAAATAGTATCTTAAACAGCCAGAGATGTATGCTGATTGAGGGAATTCTCAAGAGTGCCAGAGTGCCATTAAAATCTGTAAAACTTACACTAAATGAAAAAAGTAAGCACATAAACAGTACAAGTTAAAAATAGATAAATAAATAAATAAATAAATGAAAAACAAAAAATGAAAATGGCCATATGCTATCCACGATGGTGCTTGTTAAAATATTAGTCTAAAAGGAAACAGAACTGTTTGGCAAAAAGATCCCACAGAAGTGGAAACTTCTAGGCTTAGGAATGGCGTGGGGGGGGGGGTAGATGCATGGACTGAGAAGGATAACCAGCCAAAGTTAATTGTCACTTATAATCACAAATCTATTTTGGTGAGGGAATGGAAGATCATAGCACATAGCACAAGGAGTCCCAAAGTCATGGATGCTGAGCCCTTAAGGCAGGCATCTAGCCAAACAAATCTACGTCTAGGTGACTCCATTTTAAGACATATGTACGTATCTCTTACCACGCTGAACAAGGAAAGAGTGAAGGCTAGTTACTTGTCTTGTGTCAGGATCCATCAGATCACACACCCATTCAAGTCATTAAACAACAAGTCCCAGTATAACTCTGTCATAATACAGGTGGGTGTCAAAGGCTTGAGA
Source organism: Protopterus annectens (assembly GCF_019279795.1). NCBI lineage: Eukaryota > Metazoa > Chordata > Ceratodontiformes > Protopteridae > Protopterus > Protopterus annectens. The sequence continues at coordinate 1,453,486,124 of NC_056743.1, forward strand.
TATATCTTCCTGGACTATATGAACAGTGGTATGATAGAGCTACAGATTATGTGTCCTAGGCAGGTATGAGCCCAGGATTGTGGAACATTCTATCTTCTCTAAGATGATGCTACAGTATGAGCAAAAAATAAATGATTTCAATAATTGTCTTAGTTTTTGGTCTTATTCAAAGGGTATCCAATATCTGTGGAGGATATGATCAACAGGTCACACTGCTTCACCAGGGATGGCCTTCATCTGTCCCCTCTACAGTTTTGATTATTAGCAAATACATTGCACACCCTCATTGTGCTTTTTTTAATAAACCTAATAAACCCACTAATATAATTAAGCAAGCAAAGGAATGTTTGAAGATGTTATTGATCAATTCTAGGAGCATAAACAAAAAACTCCCCTCCTTACAAGCTCTTTTCACCCTGGAAATTGTGGACACATGTTGATGACTGAAACATTGTTTAAAAAGGGCTATAAAACCTTCCACATGTTTAGACCAGCTACTGTTTAGGAGGGGAAAAAGATGGAAGTGTATCAATCTTCATTTGGAAGAGACTCACGTCAAGGCTGGTAAAGCAGTATGATGCACCAGAGCTCTTTTATGTCCAAATAATGATCAGAAAGGTTCTGTACTATATATTAGCTAGCTATAGGACTCCCTCTATGACCAAAGGAAGCTACAATGCCCATCTAAATGGACGAGAATCACTCAGTTTAAACCTAATACCATTTTCCTAGGTTATCTAAACTGTCTAACTATTGAATGGGAAACCTACACCACCAGTAGTGCACAATGAGATTCCTAGACTTTGTCAACACAAATGCCCTGGAACACTTACTCGAAGTACCCATTAGGAGGAACAACATCTTGGATCTTGCCCTTACTAATATGGAGGCATCTTGCACTATCCCTTGCTTATGTTCATCACTTGTTAGGTCTGACCATAAAGCCATTTTCTTAGAACAAAATTAAAACAGAGACCCCTTCCACACAAGGTACCTTTAGAAATTTCTGTAAGACAAACAACCAATTCCTAAATGGTACAATGGGAAGCTTCAAAAACCCACCAAACACAGCTAACTCCAGTGAATATGTAAAAACATAGCCATCAAGCTATACCAGCATGTAAACAGCTGTATACATGCAGCTGAACCCTTTAGGAGGAAGCACAGGATAAACCCCAGAAAAAAACACAGAGAAACCATAATTTCTTCAAGTTTCACAATAGAAAGGCAAATTTTGACCAAATGTGGGTAAAGTAATTCCCAGATACAGCCTTCAACAATGATATAAACAAACAACTCAAAAATTTAATAAAATTCACCAAAGCCAAGTTTGAAGTTAAAACAGCAACCTATGCCAAAGACAATCACAAGGCCCTTTTTAGCTATGTTTGTAATCCCAGATGCACAATGCAGCAATGCACTAATCTGATTTCAAATAATGCTACCTATATTAAGGCTGAAGATACAGTAAATATTCTGGCCAATAAACTCAGCTCAAACTTTTACCCCTTTTCTCCCCCTCCAAATGTCTAATAAGATATTCCTGAAACCATCTCCACTCCAGCTATTACAAAAGACCAAGTCCTAAAAGTGCTATCAAAAGCTAAAAAATACAGCATCAATGGGTCATAAAAATATCCCTGAATACATCTTAAATAGAATGATGCACAACTAAATCACCCCCACCCCAAACAACACTGTTTAACTTCTGCCTCCATAAAAGTTTGGTACCTGGCATATATTCCACAAAAAAAAAAAAAGAAGTACCCGGAAAGGGAATAGAAATCCAAGCAAAGAAAAAAACTGACCAGGAAGCCAAAGACCACACGAAATGAATCCAGCAATGGTAAAATCCATGAATCCAACAATGGTAGAAACCACTCCAATTCACAGTTGCTGCAGAAAGAAACAGTCCTTTGTTGGTAAAACCACTGCAATTCACAGTTAAGCATTTTCATTCAAACATAGACTTCTTCAGAACCCTGGGCACTCCTCTAAACACTGAATTTAAGAGCTGAGAGAAGTAAAACCACACCTCCAAGAACTGTCAATCAACAGACAGGCTGAATAAAGCCAGAGAAAATTGTTAAAGTTGTACATACACCAAAAACATTTCCACTTTAAATCAAGTAAAAATGGCTAAAAACAAATCTGGAATGTAAAAGTACTACATAAAGCCATTACAGCTGTAAACTTTTGCTTAAACTATGTGGTCTTTTCTTTTACGTTCACTAGCAATGGAAATATAGTCATTCAATCCGGGTGGATTTTCTGCATCTAAAGCCAGCTGCCAATACATCTCACAATGTAGAAGTCTGTTTTCCATATCTCAAACAAAGACACCTGCTTCCACCTGTTTAAGCACCAAAAAAGTGAACTTCTTGAAATTGGAGTATGTACAAGTATGTCTAGTCAAAGAACACTTCATGTCATTTTTGGATAGAGTATAATAGTGCTGATATATTTTTGCTGAATGCATTTTTAGTCTTACCAATATAGAAGGCATGGCATGACATACATGCTGCCAAGCAGACTATCCTGCCTGTTCAGCAATTGAACTTATCAGAAATGTTCATACTCCTAATTTTTTTTCATTATGTCATCTTCCAAGCTGGTTCCAAAATAAGTGCATTGATGGCAGCATCCACATTTTGTCATAGTCCATAAGTCACTTTGTCTGGAAACTGTTGGTTTCTCCAATAACCTATTTATGTTAGGCTTGTTCTTAAAGGTGCATGAATGGAAATTGGGAAGATTTTGTTTAAGTTCCTCATCACAATGTAAGATGTCCCAATTTCTCCACACCACTTTTTGGATGTCTTTAGAGTCCAATAAGTAATGTAAAATCAGATTGGTGTAGCAATATGTATCCTTACTTTCATTTGTCTTGTCTTTTAACTTAATATTATCAAGGTTATCCCTAATAATAGGTACATATCTATTGTCTCTGTCTTCCCACACATCTTTCTGAAGATTATCAAGAAGAGTTTCAGGATATCCTCTTTCCAAAAACATAGATCTGAGGGTGTCAAACTGTGATAGACAGTTGTTGTCATCAGATGTCAGGTGAGAAATCCTGATAAGTTGGCTTTTCACAATCCCGTTCTTTTGATGGAAAGGGTGACTGCTGGTATACGACATAACAGAATTACAGAAGGTGAGCTTCCCATAAATCTGTGTGTCCATAACACCAGACTGATCTTTTCTGATGTTGATGGCCAAGTAGTGGATCTTAGCTAGGTCAACATTGTGGGTAAATCTTAAAAAAGTGGTACAAGACTGCAGTTCATCCATAAATGTATCCAACTGTGTCTCTGTAGCTGACCAAAGGATCAGTAAATCATCCAAATAGTGAAAATACCCCACACATTTTTTGAATAAAGGGAGGTTGAACAAAGTCATACGTTTCCATCTCAGCAAAACAATGTTTGCTAAAGTGGGGGTGCATATGGGCCCCATAGCTACACCTTTCATTTGTTTGTAAAATTCCCCATCAAAGGTCAAAAAGTAAATTTTTTAATTAAAGAAAATGAGAAATGTATGGTAGAATATAAAGATGAGACTGCAAAATTAGTAGAGTCTGTTACAGAAGATCTGACTTTCATAAATGCAAATCCAGTTTAACCTGGTGTTTCAACAGATTTACAAGAAGTCGGTGCATACTAAGAACAGGAAGGACAAGAAGCTGCTTGGGGATGACACTGAGTATTGTAATAGACCATGTATCCCAAGCCATCCTACACTGGTCGAACCTAGTTGAATAATTAGATAAGCTATTCGGACAACCTTGTAGACAGCAATAAAGTACAAAAGTCACTTTAGAGGAGGTACCCCTGAGAAGGTTGGAGATGATAGCCAACTGAAAACACTGACCCATTCCTGCCTGATAAGATCAAGGGGCTGTTGGAATAGGAGGAACCAGGGATACCCAGCCAAGAAACAATAAACATCAGCAACAGCTTTTTTTCTTCACATCCATGTACAGGTACAGTGAATATTACTTTTTTGTTTGGTTTCAATATTAAAACTTTTCTGACTTAAACATAGGCCCTGAACACCATAAGCTTTTCCTTAAAAGATTTAATTTTATACCAGCATCCCAGGCCAACATGGTGGACATTGTAGTTGATTTAAAACTTTGTACACATAAACTCAATTTTCATGTACTGTTTGAATTTGATTCCTCTGTGAATGAGTTTAAGAGAAGGAGTTTGGCTAGCCCCTCACTGCACCTTGTCATGCAATTTCTTGAAATGTCTTGTTTGAAAGAAATTAGAGAACTATTCAATGGAAAGAACAGGAAGAAATGTTATAATCTTTCAAAGGCTGATAGGGATATTCTAAATAGTATCATTAACGATAAGAACATCAGGTGCATGAAACCTGATAAGGGAGGGGGATTAGTTATTATGGACTGGATGGACTATACAAGTAGAATATATAGATTGTTGAATGATGAGGAGATGTACTGTATGGTCTCTATTAACAAGATTAATTTTGCTTACAGGGCAATGAAAGTGTTCTTGGGTGAACTATTTTTTGGCACTATATCTCAAGGCTTGTACAATTATCTTTTAGTGCAAAAACAATAATTCTGAAGATTTTTATCATCCCAAAGATTCACTCAAATGTGCTGGATCCACCCATACATTCTATTGGTGATGCCAGTAGTTCAATCACAAAGCCAATGGCTAAGTTCATATACTGCAAGTTGAAACATCTTGTTCGAGGTTTTCCACACATTGTCCATGGACTCCTGGTATTGCTTGGAGTTGCTTAGGGGCAAGTCTATTATCAATGAATATATGTTTATTACAATTGATGTGAATAATCTATATATGGTTATTCCACATGACATCAGTCTGGAGTACTTTGATGAAGGTTTACTAAATGTGTCCACTTTTGCAAGAAAGTCCTGCTATATTGTGCAGCTTTTAAACAAAGGGATTGCATCTAGATCTAAAGTTGTCACTGTCCCTCTTTACTCAGCTGTCATTAGACGAATCATTAAGTATAATACACCGTTTTGCATGTATCTGTCCAGGCACATGTAACAAATGGAATGCTCACAGAGATACATTACTAAAAGGTTACAAGGCCCAATTCATATGTCCTATGCGGACAAGCTCAAAGCTCTGTCACTGTACTTGGTATCCTACAAGCTGCTAAGTGATGACTTATGTCTAGAATACAGTTCATCCCCTGATCTATCACTGATGGATCTGCTGCTCATCAACAAGTCAAATGGCATCAGAAATACTTTGTCTAGGGCTCTAAACCTCTTCTGCAGCATTGGCAGAATGGTTTGGAAGAAAAGGTATATCTTGCAGATTCCCCATCCACATAAAACAAAGCTCATCCCCGTCAATAATCAAGCAAAACTTGGATCTATGGATGGGTAATAGATCATTTACTCCAGGACTTCACCCTGTACTACTAATGGACAGAGGCAGTTCTTAAATTCTTTATCTCATGCATAGGTGCCCTCAAATTTTGTATGGTATGATCCTAGTTATTCTCAACAGGGATAATATAAAATTATTAAGCGTGAGACAGGTAAAATCAATCTAACACTAAATGGGATAGGATTAATTCAAGCACCAAAAGGGAAATTGTCTAGGTTTAAAATGGCCCACAAGGGTAACTAGCCTAGTACCTACCTATGAGCCTATTAACTGACCATAATGCCAGAACCACATATATACTGCAGAAATTCATAAAAGAATTATAGAGGATAGTTGTGTACATCAAATTTAACCTCCAAGGTAATCAAATGAAGAAACACAAGGGTAAAGCATTCTGTTTATTCCAAGTAGGACTATATTAGGTTAGACTACAAAATTAATATTATGTCTTAAGGTTTATTTCTCCTATTCAAAGACAGATATCATCCCACTGGTCTATAGAAGAGGTTGTGCAGTTTCCTGGGGATGCATAATTATTTTTTAGTAATATAATATTGAAGAAGACAGATATATCTAGGAGTTATAAGGGAAAAGAATGATGACATGCTGTTTTATTTTAATGTTGGAGAGATTAAACCAGTTAACTGGTTGTGAAAAATAACATGGTGAACCTTGTACAATGATTTAAACTATCTAATACTTGCAAGGACATATGAATATTGTTTAAGAGTATTTAGAATATCAGTAGTAGACTACATTATAATGTATAATGAACAGAGAATGGCACATAGTAGGGCCTGATGTATGTGTCCTAGTATGAAGATAACAGGGTGAAGCTCTATTTATGTCTATAGCTGCTAATAACACTAATCTTATTATCATGTGATTACTATTATTTGCATTACTATTTTTCACAAAGGTGATCATATTTTAATGTTTCTTCAGCTGTTCATTTGACAGAATGTATGGAATACTAAGTTGTTTTTTTATTTAATTGCTTGTATCTTATAATAAAAACATTTAATGACAAGATAAAATCAGATAAAAGGAAGTGCTCCAAGTGAAGGACTCTGGCTACTGGCATGATGAAGTACAATATGAAGCTAAAAATTAAGTTTGTGAAATGTATGTGGACGTATTAAACATTTTATGTGAATGTGTTTTAAAAGTAAGAGGGGACAACAGCAAAATATTGCTAGTGTAATCAAAGGTAGACATGCTTTTGAGTGTAGAAGAGGTGTAGTTGTGATTAACTTGTGAAGCAGGCTTCTCAGAAAAGAGTTGTGTCATATAATGTCTAGCAATAAGGTACTGAATGAATTCAAGACCAGTTTTCAGGAAGTCTAAAATAAGAAATTCTGTATAACTAGATGATGGAATATAATATAATATAATATAATATAATATAATATAATATAATATAACATAACATAACATAATATAATATAATATAATATAATATAATATAATATAATACAATACAACATAACATCATAATATAATATAATATAATATAATATAATATAATATAATATAATATAATATAATATAATAGCCTAGTCTAGATTCAAAATATTGTCTCTTCCTTGTAAATAAAATAAGATAAAATAAGTATACATGCATATTACTATCATATTCTAGGCAGAGACTAAAGCCTCTGGGGTAAATATTGTTGAGCTCTGTACAAGAATAAGGTTTACAAGCAACTGTTTCAAGTTATACCTCTGCAGTCTTAGTTTAAGCAACTTAGCATATTAGGCAAAGTTCCTTAGATGGCTATCAGCATACAAATCAGGAATTTTTACAGATTAAAGTAGATGTGGCAAGCTCGGAGCTGTGCACATTTAATAAATCCTTGGGACTAATGATTTCTGGGCCTACCTTTTGGGATCTCATCAGCACTAGAAGTGTTTCACTGTATAGTGGTTAACATAACTGAGGGACTAGAAAGTAATGGGAATATTATTAATTGCATTCTAACTGTGAGTGCTATAAAGCAAGAGTGTGACAGGATCCTAATTAAGCTGGTAGAGAGGCCGAGGTTACAATGCATGAAAGAAAACAAGGTATATTATCACAATGGAGTTAACTCCTTGAAGTACATAAATCTTTTAATTAGTGCTGATGGGTTACAGATGAAGCTACAGTTGAAGTGCATGATATAATGAACAGGAAAAATCCTATGACAAACTGTTATTAATGTAATTTTTTAGGGGAGAACAATACATGTCTAGGTTTATACCATACTCACAATATATAACTGTAGTTTTACTTTAACTGTTTGAGCATGATTCAGAGTGGACTTGGTCAGAGGATCACACTAGAAACTTTCAAGTATTAAGCAGGCTAATGACTTGTGCAACAGTTTTAAAGCATTATGATGCATCCTTTCCAACTGCATTGCAATTAGATAGAAGGCAAAATGTGCAAAGATTAGCAGTACTGCAGAAGTACAGGCCTATTTCCTGGGCTATGAGAGCTTTGCCAGATACACATACCAAATACATAGTCTTTGGTTGCAATACATTTTCAAAGTATGTTTATGGGAAACATTTTACATTTGAGTTAACTACAAATATGTCTGGATAAAAAATAAATAGATTACAGAGAATCCTACTCCTCAAAATTATGATGTGGGAGTACAGTACAAACCAGGAAAGGTGGCACTCATTGCTGAAATGTTGAGCTGAATCTATATGAAGAAATGCAAAGAGGAGCTGCTAGGAATTTATAATTGAGAAACTACAAGAACTAGGAGCTACAGGAGGAGGTGCAACTGTTACCTGAAGCTATAATATCTGAATTGTCATACAGTGTCATACAAGTTCATCCACAAAGTAAGTCATGTTATATATTCAGAGATGAATTAGCTTGCAAGCAGTATCTCTTGTTTAAAGGTGATAAAGTTACCATTCTATCTCAATTTAGAAAGCCACATGGTGCTGATGGTACATGAATGCCACCAAGGAATACTGAAATGTAAAGAGAGAGCCAGAAATATCACCCACTGGACCAACACATTGATGCAAACAGAAGACATGGTGCAAAAATGCAATCTTAATGTCATGCATATGAATCAAAACAGAAAATAAGTGTGAATTCCAGATGAATTCTTCCAACACCACTATGGTTAAAGATAAAAACTGATTTATTCTAATATAATAACTCCTATTTTCTAGTATGTACGCTGTCCGGTTCGATTCTCAGCTAGAGCATCTTCTGCGTGGAGACATGCGTGAATGGGCATACCTTCGTTGAAGGTTGTGCATCAGGGCTGGCAACTCGGCACGGAAAAATCAACTGCCAATCATTAGCGGACCAGAGTTCCGCTGTGGCGACCCCTAACCGGGAAAAGCCGAAAGACACAACAACATTGATGACTGATGTAAATATCTAGTGTTATTCAGCTTAAAGATAGTACATCAACTGTACTGATCCATATGCTCAGATCAATATTTGCAAGTTATTGTATACCAGAACAAGATAAGTCAGGCTGTGAATCTCAATAAGTTATATCAAGCCCATGGTATATTCTTTCTTATGGGTAAATTGTGCATACAATTCAAATTGCAAAGAGTATTTTCAGGAAAATCAACACATCAAGCCTAAGGGATTACTAATTAGCATTATCAAATTCCAGAAGTATACACTGCAGTGGTATACTTCTGGAATTTGATAATGCTAAATAGCAGTTTCTTATGCCATTTTCACTACTGGTACTAAAATAGAAAATACCAGCAGCATACTGTATACAGAGAAGACAAATGAAGCCTAATCCATTCTAAGACAAAGATGCATATAATTTGTTAATAAAAAAGGAAGCAGAAAATCTCAGAATGGTACTGGATCAGAGATTTGGGTAGAAGTCACAAATATGAGCAACTGTGCAAATGTGATTGCTCAATATCTGAACTTGAGATTGTATGTGTTAAAAGGAAATGGTGTGCAGATGTCTAGATGAAACTGTAGACAATACCTGAAGCTACAGGAGCATGTACTCATCTCAGAAAATCAGGTGAATGGATTCAGTAAGGAACTGTCAGAGACTGCAGAAAAATCTACCATGAATTTGTCTCCAGCTACAATAATGGGCACAGTTACTGGAGCATTTGTGGAAACTACAAGCAAACTATCAACTGAAATGTTGTACTCTACCTCCCATGATGTAAGCAGGGCATTAACAATAAGCCTGAAAACACTCTGTACTCTACATGGTATGGACAACTAATAAAAAAAAAAAATCTGCTACTATTTATTCTTTACATAGTTGCACTTAAATAATGATAGTTCATTCTAATGCATTTTATGTGGTATATGACAGTCCCATGAATCTTTGACTACAGTTGTAAAGATAGCTTTGTTTAAATAAATGCTTTTGTTCTACTTAGTATTTGTAGATGTACAGTGGCATCCTTTTTTTTCTAATCAAGGTTGATTCCACACACTTCTTCTTTCAGCTTTTCCCGGTAAGGGTTCGCCTCAGCGGATCACCTTTCCACTCATGATTGGCAGTGGAGTTTTTCAGTGTTGAGTTACAGTCCAGTGCCCAACCTTCCACAGAAAGCACACACATGCCTAGGGCCAATTTAGAGTGTTCAGTCCACCTACAGCATGTCTTTGGGATGTGGGGGGAAAGCGGAGCACCCAGAGGAAACCCACGCGACCACAGGGGGAACATGCAAACTCCGCACAGAAGGCACATCAACTGAGGATCGAATGGGAGAACCTCTTGCTGAATATGAGATACATAATATACAAATAATATGGGATTGTAAGTCATGTAACTGGGAAGAGATTGGAATTTGTGAATTAAGGCTTAATAGACAGGCACTTCTATGTGTGTCTCAAGTAATGCTTCAGCCTGATGCATTTACTAACTACTCTCCTTCACTGCAGATATGACATGAGGACACATCTGAAATGGGGTAAATGTCAGGTGTGACTTATAACAGTCAGAGGATGAGAAATGCGATCACATGGTTTGTTTATAAGTACAGCTGACACAGTTTGCAACACATTACCTCATATCTGTCTCATTATTTCTAATACTGTGAGTAGTATCTTGAAAATGTCTGTCTACATGAAAATTTGTCAAGAACTCTAAACCGCAGTTCCAAAATTTATGTTTACTTATAATGTTCACAAAATAGCAAATTAAGTCAGAAAAGGTATAGTATCTTTTATTTATGTATGTCACTGGAGAGGAAGCTTACAAATGAATAACACATTTAAGTTTTGAAAGGAAGAGAGGAAAATATAGAGTGCAGTAATGATAAAATAAAAGTTTATTGTTACTTGGAGATAAGAAATACTTTTACCATATGATAAGACAGGAGGTTTAATGTTACTGGAAGGTAAGAAAAAATTTTTTGTATTCCTTCCATTTGTTCTTCACAAGGGTACATGGTCTCATAGAAACTGTTTATGTCAGTAAAAGAAGAGAAAGTACATGAAACAAAGATAGCGATGGTGGTGAGTTATCTTATTTAATGATATTAAATAATATTTGCAGTATTCAAAATGTAAAAGCAAGGCAGGTTGATATAAAGAGCAGATTTAACATTAAAGCAGGAGTTGTATGGAGATATATGGAGAGTGAGTAAAATGACTTTGTTTCAAATAAAAGACCAATCCAAAGAATTAAATGAATATAACTTCAGTTATGAATATAAACACAAGAAAATGGATAATGTACAAAGAAAGAGAGTCACGAGAGACATAAAAAGCTTGAATAACCTGTTGTCAATAATGTACATGAGACCAGATTTCTAGCATGATTAAATAAAATATCCTGTACACAGCTAGATGTGTAAGCTATTTTGCCGACATGTGTAGAAAGCAATAAGTAACTGTTGCAAAAAAGAATGCATGCTGCAAAATAAAGTCATGAATATGGTTTGTGGGAGAGCAAAGGGGGTGTTAAAACAGTACAATGTGTGCACAAAAGTGACACAAAAGGCCAGGTTCATAAAGGTTACCACAAAGTGTACAAATGTGTAGAGATGTGTAAGATAGAGTCATTAACTAGCTGCCATAAATAATTATCCTGGTTGTTTCAAAGCACAAGATCAGAAAAAGTTGGTACATTCCATGAAATTAAATTATTGTCTTTCAGAATGCCAAGATCCTTATATACATTCATGTGTTCCAAAGATGTATTGAGCAAGCTGATTCTGTACTCTATAGAACATTTTGCAAATAATATATTTGCATTTTGATGTACTGAATTGTAAATCTCATGATTTTGGCTTCTCCTCACTGTTTGTTGGGTAGTCATGTAAATGGCTTATGTCATTGTTGGGGGAGCACTTTATAATCTCGAAATACTGAAATGTCGAATTTCAGTATCTCAAGACTATAAAGCCAAATGTTTACAATAGCGAAAGTTCATAATTGTGAATTCAAATATCTTGAATTTGCGGTTATGGCCTTATGCTACGTAATGTCCGGGATTGTGTGTTGATGGTGTGCTGTGCTGTGTGTGGATCTAGGTGTTATGTCAGGTAAGTAAGTGTTTTGTAAGGGTTTTAAGTGGAAGTCAAAGTGAATGTGAGTGTGCTGATATGTTTGATGTGTGTGAGGGACTGGAGAATGTGCATGTGTGAGTTTGCTTTTGCTTCCTGTTTATGCAATCTCAGAGTTAGTATATATAAGTAGGGGGGTGTGGGGGGTGCAGGGGAGCTTGCCCCCCTGCTTATGTGTGTATGAGTTGTGCATGCATGTAGTTTTATGTTGTGATGTGGGTGTTGTGGTGTATGTATGGTGTAGTGTGTGCGGTTTGTTCGGTGTTTTAAATTTTGCGGTTTTGGGTTCAGGGTTTTGTTGTTTCGGTGTTTTGTGGATTCTGTTTCATGGTCTCGAGATACTAAAATTCGATATTTCAGTATTTCGAGATTATGAAGTGAATCCCACTGTTGGATATAACAGTTACTTCAGTTTTACAGTTCTACATGCACTTTATCAAGCCACACATGAGATAATCTGGGAAAGGTGGAAAATGCTAAATAAGATAGTACAGTGCCAGCAGTGATCCCTGTGATCCACTTATGGCTGCATTCTTTTCCTTAGATAATGAGCTTTGCAGTATTACCCTCTGAGTTCTATTTGATGTTCAAGCATGAATCCAGTGCTTCATATAGAGCTCTGTTTAAGATACTTCAGTGTTGGCAGAATTACTTGATGTGGCAATATACTGAATGCTTTGGTCAAGTCCAAATGCAATGTACTAGCTCTTAACATCAGATTATTAACCATGATACATGATCACAGAAGTACATTAGGTTTGTTAAAATGGAAAAAGAAACACTTATGAAACCATGTTAATAGGTATCTACGGACTTATGATATATCTTCTCTTGGACTAGATTGGTTGAATGCATCTTTCAAAGCATTTACCTGTTATGGACACCAAGGTCCTGTAAATGGATGCTGGATTTCGGACTCTACTCATATAAATTAGGACAACTAATGGTGTCCTCAAGTGTAATGATGCAAGACAATATTTCAGAAAATTATTAAAAATATATTATAGTAGTAAAACTAATGTCTCTTATAAAAGTTTCACAAGGAGACTCGGGGTCCATACTACTGGTTATTTTCAAAAGTCTTAAAGTATTTTTCTTTAATGAAGTTCATTATATGAGCATTTTAGATCCTCTTTGACATTATAATTTTGTAATGGTATTTCTTATTAGTAAGATTTTTTCCCCAAGGATGACTAAAGTCGTCACTCAATTTCATTGTTTATATGTGTGTGTGTGTGTGTGTGTGTGTGTGTGTGTGTGTGTGTGTGTGTGTGTGTGTGTGTGTGTGTGTGTGTGTGTGTGTGTGTGTGTGCATGCATATGCCTGTGAGTGGCTCAATATAACTTATTTAAAAATCATTCCACCGTATGGGGAGTTTTGCATGAGATAATTTAATATATGTTATTCTTGTTTTTGAGTTCAAGGCTAAAACACAATGCCCATGTAAAACATTCTGTCCTTATCCCATATGTGCAGGAGGAACTGCTTTTGCCCAGTCAGCCTTATCATATTCTTTGTAAGACTTACAATCAAAAAACTGATGTTGCCTTTCTGTATTGCTTAACTTTATTTATAAGTGTTATAACTTTATGACTGGATGCATCCAAAAAACTCATCACTTGTAAATATACTATTGCAATTTGTTACATTAAGCCCAAAATGTTGTTGGTATGAGTATTAGTATGTATTATTTGTGATAAGCACTCTATGCTGACTATATATAAAACTATTTATTAAGATGAAAAGGAGAAGCTCATTTGTTCCTATATGGTATTGGGCAGTTAGCATCACTAAGGGTTAATATTGGACTGGAAATGGTTAGATCTTCTAGGATTTGAAGAAGATTGGTTTTGGGATATGATCAGAGAAAAGGGTATGTCATGAGATTTTTTTTCAGTTGTTGAATATAGTGCGGCAGTATAAACTCAGCCTGAATAAGAGGAAGTGTAAAATCATAGAACTATATGGGTCATGTTTTAAATTCAAAAGACAGGATATTGGATGAAAAAAGTCAGAGCTATGGTTCATATACCTCCATCAAAAAATAAAAGCACTTACAAGATTTCAGGGTATGATAAAGTATATTTAAATGCTTATTCTGAATATGTTAAAAAATAACTGTGTCTTTAAGGAAAAGTTAGAAAAAGATATGCAGTGGGAATGCAGGCAACAGCAAGAAAAGAGATGTGGATCACTTTAACAGTTATTTAACAGTGCCACCACGATGAAGTATTTTGATGTAACTAAATCAGTTTACATCACAAGTTCCTGAGACTCAAAATGGAGTCTGTGCAGTTACCTTACAGTAAGAGCATCAGCAGCATCTCATTCAGGAATGCTTACTGACAGTCAGAAAATGTATCATCAGGAGAGGCGGAGCCTTGATGGCCAACTGACAGCAGTGAATTTTGAGAGCTCCATAAACTAGTATAATAATATAGGAAAATTTTATTATTTTGAAGTTTAAAATGTCAGAAATATATAGATAAACTACTATACTACATAAATATCAATTTTGGTGGAGATATGCAAAAATTTTCCTGTCAAGTAACTTGGAGATATATTGAATCACTGAATATGAACAACTCAAGGAGTTCTCATCCAGATGCTGCTTTGAAAAAAGAACTGCAATTGATGACATCTACCTTACAGGAACTCTCTTTGAAGATGTGTGGCTTTAAAAATGACTTAGAAAACCTAAAATGAATTTCTCAAAAACAGACTGATACTCTTAATGAACTTTTACAGCAACACCATACAAAAATAACAAATATAGAGACTTCTCTAAATGACACGAAGGGAGACTCAAAGAGGAAGAATTCCAAAAAGAATTTCTGCTTAAACAGAATACGTGGCTACAAAATAGATGACATAGGAAATAGGGAAAGGAGAAACAACATAAGGATCTCTGGTCTGCCTGAAAACACTGAAGGAGAAGATATTATTTCATTCTTAACAACCTGGATTCCTGAATTTTTAAACTTGAAAGAGGGACTTTCATTTGGAATTGAAAGGGTGCATAGAGCACTGAGGAAACCTGCTTCTAACTCAATAAATACTCCACCTAGATCCATAGTTATAAACTTTCCTTCATTTCTGGACAAAGAACTAGTATTAAAATCTGCTTGGAAAAAATCACCCTTAAAATACAATCAAAGCCTGATAAGGTCTGACAATGTTTATTCTTCCAGAATACTAGAACAAAGGAAAAAAAGTCTGACCAATAATAACATTGTTGAAAAAAAAACAACATTAAAGCAAAGCTGGCCTTTCCAGCCAAGATAAAAATACTTGTTGCCAATGAGATGAGAACCTTTAATGACTTAGAAGAAGCTGTTATATTCATCAAAAACAACAACATAATATCTATTCCAGAAGAAATGGAATGGATGGTCCCTACTCTTAAAAGAATAAAAGAAACAAATCCATGGACTGATGCTAGAAAGAAGAAACAAAAAACTGATTCCAAGATTGCTGTCCCAAAAAATAACTCTTACAACTACATCTCTCAAAGAATCAACTGATATGGTACATGACTTGATATCTGTTTTTATTTAAAAAAAGGAGGGTTTCTTAAACAACTGAGAAACAGTAAGGATTTATTCAGAATGTTCAAAGAGACCAATAATTCTTCACAAACAAAGGTAGGTCAAGATGGGTTACTATTTACATTATATATAAGCCAAACAAAGCAACATATAATACAAACATAGAAGTTTATATTCCCCTACTTGAACTCATTGAATACTTATCTTGTTAATTTTTCATTGATTTTACTTATAATAATTTAAGTAATTAAATAACTAATTCAACAAGGTACCATTCATCAGAGTTCTGACTCAAATAAAACAAATTAACATCATATATAATCGCAGTAACAGAGTGTTTTGAAAAAAAAAATGCTGTCATGGAGACTAATGCCTTCTTCAGTTAAAGTATTATTTAGAAATGTCATGTATAGCCTGGTCAGATAAAAGTAGCAAGCTCTTAGTACAAATGTCATCATTATTCTAAGTAAAGTTAATATCAAATATGATGAGTATCACAGCTATGAATGCTGTTGGATCAATCCTGATATGGTGTGCGTGGATGCAGTGGGTCTATATTTGAACATCGAAGTTTCAAAACTTCGAATGTTCTAATATCGAACCCTATTCAGTGAAAGCTGAAAATATCAAAGCAACAGAAAACCAAATTTTTTCTGAGGGAAAGAATTTGGTTGTCCTTTTCGGTTGCTTTGGTATTTCCAGCACTGTGGAGGAAAGTTACGGGTTGGGTTCAGGTAAGTGTGCGATTGAGTGTGGGTTAGGTTAGTTAGGGTTAGGGTGCTGGTTAGGTATGTGTGCGATTGTGTGGACATGAGGGTTAGGGAGGGTTAGGTGAGTTAGGGTTAGGGCGTGGGTTAGGTATGTGTGCGATTGTGTGGACGTGAGGTTTAGGGTGGGTAGGGCCTGATGTATGTGTCCTAGTATGAAGATAACAGGGTGAAGCTCTATTTATGTCTATAGCTGCTAATAGGTTAGGGCGCAGGTCAGGTAAGTGTGCGATTGTGTGGCCATGAAAGTTAGGGCAGGGTAGGTGAGTGTGCGATAGTGACTCACCTTAGGGTTAAGGTTTGGGTTAAGGTAAATGGATAGTTAGTGGTGTGTGCATAGTTTAGTGTAGGGTAGGTGTAAGATTTTAGGTGTATGTGTGTGGATTGCTATTTGTTTGATGTGCTTGTGTTGTGTGTATGTGTTTTGGAACAGCAAAATTTTTCCCAAGGAAATAATTCGCTGTTCTGTATGTTTGATGTTTCAGCTTTTGCTAAATAGGGTTCGATATTAGAACATTCGAAGTTTTGAAACTTTGATGTTCTAATATAGACCCAATGCAGCTGTGTCTGGCAACTAGTACAAATGTCATTATTATTCTATCTAAACATAGTTAATATCATTTATGGCAGGTATCATAGCTTTGAGTGCTGTGTAATTAAGCCTGACATGGTGTGTGTGGATGCAGCTGTGTCTGGCAGCTGTTGTATGTTGCCATTTTCGTCTCCGGGATGCTGTGGGTTGTGGCTTGTACCGAGGTTTACTGATGCTTGTCTATTAGGAAGAGACATTTGGTGTTTTAGCCTAGAGCCAGGGGAAGGGGGTGGATAAAACTGTGATTTGGGATATTTTGGCAGAGAATAGTTTGTTTATACATCTGCTGAGTGAGAGGTAGAAAGGCTGAAAGAATGTGTTATCTCTTGTTGTGGCGGCTTGCTGGGAGTATTTTTTTTGCTCTGTTTGCTTTCCGTTCTTTTCCTGGCAGCTGCCTCATTGAAAGGGAGGGAATTTAGGCTTGAAGCTGCAGTGAAGGGAAGCTTTGCATCAGGTGCATTGTGAGCCTCTGGTATGCAGCACACAGATACACTAACAGAAACAGATGCTCCCAGGTTGCTATGGTAATGGAGGCAGAGTGACAATAATGCTTAACGGCTCTAAGGAACCTCTGAGATGATTCTAGGCAATGAAGTTTTTGGTTAAAAAAAAAAAAATGTATATATATATATATATATATATATATATATATATATATATATATATAAACATATATGGTTTCACTTCATAATCTTGAATTACTGAAATCCCAAATTTCAATAACTCGAGACTATAAGGTTGAACAAGTCACAAAACCGAAAACCACAATCCCGAATCACACAATCACAAACATACATACACCACATAACACACATACCTTTCCACCCACAGCACACAAACAAGATAACCCTACACTACAGATAAGCAGGGGGGCAAGCCCCCCTGCACCCCCACACTCCCCCTACTTATATATATCAACTCCAAGATCTCACATAACATGAAAAAAAAAAAAAACTCACACCACGCCATCCTCCACTTGCTCACACACAAATACACACCACACATACACAGACACCAACAAATCCAACACTCACACTTACACCTCCCTACCCTTACCCACACACACAACTTACAAAAACCTGCAATTTCAGGCACCATAACACTACACGTGACGCACCGGAAATTCATAAGTGCGGATTCGAGATATTCAAATTCACTCTTATGCACTTTCGGCATTCTGGTTTTAGACTTCATGGTCTTGGATTACTGAATTTCGAGATTTCAGTAATTCGAGATTATGAAGTGTAAATATATATATATATATATATATATATATATATTTATAATATATAAAATAAAAGTGTTGTTTTAAACCATATGTACACATATTGATGGTCTCTCAACACATCATTTAGCACATTAAGTTGATTCTTGATAAAAAAAATAAATAAATAATAAGCGCAATTTTATATTTACAATGTATTTTGGTTCAAACACATTAAAGACTTACATAAGAGTGGAAGTCAGAGTTATTGTGAAAGACTAAAGGCACTTGGTCTTGTGCAGTACCCTTTGCAGTGGTCTGGGAGGTGAGTTTGCTCAGACGTGTTGGGCATATGGGGATAGCTGATTCTAGGGGTGTTTGGGGTTGCCAGGAAGTTCTAGAGAATCATCAGATTTCCTTTGTGGAAATATCTGTGGGAATGGAAGGTGTGTTGAGTGGTTCACTGGCAGAGTGGCCACTGCTTGGCCCAGGCTGGTAAAATGGAACAGGACAAATCATGGTTTGGATATTTTAAAACAGCCTGGAAACACACCACATGAACTAGTGAATGGTATTCTGGCAAAACTGGATGGGCATTGCTGCCCATGCTTGAAGTACTAATATGTGTGCATGTAAGGATTGAAATATACTTATAACAAATAAGAAACTAGAAGGGTCTGACAATTTAAAGTCTATGGACTGTATAAAGATGCTTGGAAGGAGCTAATAATAAGAATAGGCATTACAGCTTGTGCTTTCTCAAATAACTAAGCAATAGCCAAAAATAAATAAATAAATAAATAAACAAAACACACAATAGGTATATAAAGTAACCCGAGACTATAAAGTTGAACCATTCACAAAACCGAAAACCACAATCCGGAATCACACAATCACGAACATACATACACCACATAACACACACACCTTTCCACCCACAGCACATAAACAAGACAACCCTTCACTACAGATAAGCAGGGGGGCAAGCCCCCATGCACCCCCCACACTTCCCCTACTTGTATATACCAACTCCGAGGTCGCACATAACATGAAAAAAAAAAAAAACCTCACACCACGCCATCCTCCACTTGCTCACACACAAATACACACCACACATAGACAGACACCAACAAATCCAACATTCTCACTCACACTTATACCTCCCTACCCTTACCCACACATACAACTTACAAAAACACACAAAAACACTCACTCACCTCCAATTTCTGGCACCAGAACACCACACGTGACACACCGGAAATGCATAAGCGCGGATTCGAGATATTCAAATTCGCTCTCATGCACTTTCGGCACTCTGGTTTTAGACTTCATGGTCTTGGGTTACTGAATTTTGAATTTTGAGATTTCAGTAATTCAAGATTATGAAGTGTAACTATATATATATATATATATATATATATATATATATATATATATATATATATATATATATATATATATATTGTTTGTTTGTTTGTGCCTTTCGGCTTTTCCCAGTTAGGGGTCGCCACAGTTGAACTCCGGTCCGCTAATGATTGGTAGTTGATTTTTACGTACTGAGTTACCAGCCCTGATACATAACCTTCAATGAAGGAATGCCCATTCATGCATGTCTCCACGCAGAAGAAGCTGTAGCTGAGAATCGAACCGAACCGGACAGCATCTTACTGTGAGGCTACAACGCTACCGCAGCACCACCATATTGAGATAGATATATATATATATATATATATATATATATATATATATATATATATATTATATAAAATAAAAGTGTTGTTTTAAACCATATGTACACATATTGATGGTCTCTCAACACTTCGTTTAGCACATTAAGTTGATTCTTAATAAAGAAATAAAACTATAATAAGTGCAATTTTATATTTACAATGTATTTTGGTTCAAACACATTAAAGACTTACATAAGAGTGGAAGTCTGAGTTATTGTAAAAGACTAAGAGCACTTGGTCTTGTGCAGTACCCTTTGCAGTGGTCTGGGAGTTGAGCTTGCTTGGACGGGTTGGGAATATGGGGATAGCTTATTCTATGGGGTGTTTGGGGTTGCCAGGAAGTTCTAGAGAATCATCAGATTTCCTTTGTGGAAATATCTGTGGGAATGGAAGGTGTGTCGAGTGCTTCACTGGCAGAGTGGCCACTGCATGGACCAGGCTGGTAAAATGGAACAGGACAAATCTTGGTTTGGATATTTTAAAACAGCCTGGAAACACACCACATGAACTAGTGAATGTTATTCTGGCAAAACTGGATGGGCATTGCTGCCCATGCTTGAAGTACTAATATGTGTGCATGTAAGGATTGAAATATACTTATAACAAATAAGAAACTAGAAGGGTCTGACAATTTAAAGTCTATGGACTGTATAAAGATGCTTGGAAGGAGCTAATAATAAGAATAGGCATTACAGCTTGTGCTTTCTCAAATAACTAAGCAATAGCCAAAAATAAATAAATAAATAAATAAACAAAACACACAATAGGTATATAAAGTAACCCGAGACTATAAAGTTGAACCATTCACAAAACTGAAAACCACAATCCGGAATCACACAATCACGAACATACATACACCACATAACACACACACCTTTCCACCCACAGCACATAAACAAGACAACCCTTCACTACAGATAAGCAGGGGGGCAAGCCCCCATGCACCCCCCACACTCCCCCTACTTGTATATACCAACTCCGAGGTCGCACATAACATGAAAAAAAAAAAAACCTCACACCACGCCATCCTCCACTTGCTCACACACAAATACACACCACACATAGACAGACACCAACAAATCCAACATTCTCACTCACACTTATACCTCCCTACCCTTACCCACACATACAACTTACAAAAACACACAAAAACACTCACTCACCTCCAATTTCTGGCACCAGAACACCACACGTGACACACCGGAAATGCATAAGCGCGGATTCGAGATATTCAAATTTGCTCTCATGCACTTTCGGCACTCTGGTTTTAGACTTCATGGTCTTGGGTTACTGAATTTTGAATTTTGAGATTTCAGTAATTCAAGATTATGAAGTATAACTATATATATATATATATATATATATATATATATATATATATATATATATATATATATATATATATATATATATATATATGTATATTGTTTGTTTGTTTGTGCCTTTCGGCTTTTCCCAGTTAGGGGTCGCCACAGTGGAACTCCGGTCCGCTAATGATTGGTAGTTGATTTTTACGTACTGAGTTACCAGCCCTGATACATAACCTTCAACGAAGGAATGCCCATTCATGCATGTCTCCACGCAGAAGACGCTGTAGCTGAGAATCGAACTGGACAGCATCTTACTGTGAGGCTACAACGCTACCGCAGCACCACCATATTGAGATATATATATATATATATTATATAAAATAAAAGTGTTGGTTTAAACCATATGTACACATATTGATGGTCTCTCAACACTTCGTTTAGCACATTAAGTTGATTCTTGATAAAAAAATAAAACTATAATAAGCGCAATTTTATATTTACAATGTATTTTGGTTCAAACACATTAAAGACTTACATAAGAGTGGAAGTCTGAGTTATTGTAAAAGACTAAGAGCACTTGGTCTTGTGCAGTACCCTTTGCAGTGGTCTGGGAGGTGAGCTTGCTTGGACGGGTTGGGAATATGGGGATAGCTTATTCTATGGGGTGTTTGGGGTTGCCAGGAAGTTCTAGAGAATCATCAGATTTCCTTTGTGGAAATATCTGTGGGAATGGAAGGTGTGTCGAGTGCTTCACTGGCAGAGTGGCCACTGCATGGACCAGGCTGGTAAAATGGAACAGGACAAATCTTGGTTTGGATATTTTAAAAACAGCCTGGAAACACAACACATGTACTAGTGAATGGTATTCTGGCAAAACTGGATGGGCATTGTTGCCCATGCTTGAAGTACTGATATGTGTGTATGTAAGGTTGGAAATATACTTATAACAAATAAGAAACTAGAAAGGTTTCATAATTTAAAGTTTATGGACTGTATAAACATGCTTGGAAGGAGCTAATAATAAGAATAAGCATTACAGCTTCTGGTTTCTCAAATAACTAAGCAACAGTCAAAATAAATAAATAAATAAACAAAACACACAATAGTTATGTAAAGTATGATTTTAGTAAATCTAGACATAAAATATATAATCATATAAGATGATGCAGTTTGCTGAATTTAGATATTAAAGACAGGATTTAATAACACAGGCTTGTGTATAATAACACTACTGTCTTACCTTGTCATAAATGATATATACTACATTGAACATCAAGGGGAAGCATGATGATTTTCTTATCTAAGTAAATATGCATAACAAGTTATGTAATTGCTTTAACTTGAATTGTAGTTTTTGTAACCCATCTTGACCATATATAATACTTAAGCAGTTACCAAAGTAACTAATGTTTTATAAATGACATCAAACTGACAAAGTTGTTCAACAGAAACAATAGAAACCTGAACTTGAAATGCCACAGAATATAACAATCATATTCTGAACAAATAGTATTAAATAGACAATAGACACTCAGTTTAATAACATGGGTTTGTGTATAATAACACTACTGTTTTAACTTGTCAAAAATGACATACACTATATTGAACATCAAGGGGAAGCATGATGATTTTCTCATATAAGCAAATGTGCATAACAAGTCATATAATTGCTTTAATTTGAATTGTGGTTTTGTAACCCATCTTACCATACATAATACTTAAGCTGTTACCAAGGTAATTAATGTCTTATACATAACATCAAACTGACAAAGTTGTTCAAGGGAAACAATAGAAGCCTGAACTAGGAATGTCACAGAATGTATCAATTACATTCTGAACAAATAGTATTAAATTGACAATAATCCCTCAGTTTACCCTTTGCTGATTATACAAAATAGAATGCTGCCATTTAAATCTAAAAACTTTCAGTACATTCCATAAAATGGCAATTTATGAATATGGAAAGGGAACTTGTAATCATTAATCACAATAAGTGAATTTGTTGTTTTTAACCTATAATTTCACTCATTTTATAATAAGAAATGACAAATATAAAAATCCTTATGTGTAGGAAATGGGGCGAAGAGGGATGCACTGATAATTAAAATGCATTAACTTTCATCCATTTCCACATAAAACAAACTTGATGCTTTAAGTAAGTTAGCAATAAAGTGATTACTTAAATACTAGCAAACAATGAAATATAACTTCTGATATATCTAGTAAAATACATTGTATTATAAACATTAGGTATAAATATTATTATCATCTATTTATATTAAGTAATACGTTTTGAAAGACTTCATCAGTAAGGGTGAATATGTTAAATAACTGTGTGCTGTAGTCTTTTACTGAGGTTTTATGTATAATACAGCCTACTTTACTATGATTGAATTGCTTGTCATCTATCTTTCATGTAAATATTAATTGCTTATACAATAAGTAGATATTTATATTGTATTAGAATTCTGTCTAATCTACAATAGTACTATATCTGTTCAAAATAATATAAATATCGCTTATTCCTATTACAAATATTCTCCATATGATAATTCTATTTATGGAGCTCAGATGTTCTGGATTGTCAAGGTATGAATGATAATCTGATGGCCTTAGGTTTATCCATCAGATTAGGAATGATTTTCATTACATGGCTAGTGTGGATCTTAGTTTTGTTAACATTTATTAATTTAAATTTATTTCACAAAACAGCATTTTTAGTATGCCTGACCAAAACATTACCTTACTGGTAAACACTCAAAGTACAAAACTGATAATTTCTTTTTAAAGCTGAAATATATACATTATAGTTATCAGAGGAAAATGTTTAATAATCACAATAAAACAAAAACAAATAGTCTAAATAACCTAAGATGGATTTAACTCTTTATTATCTTTAAAAAACAATGGCTTAAACAATCTTAGCAAGAGATCAAATCTACTGAAATATTTAAAACTGAACAAAGCACAAAATGTCTTCCTTCAAGAAACTCATTTCAAAACAAATGACAATTACAAATGGAATCCTAAGGAATATATGATATTGGCGGAATCCACTTATAAGACAAAGACAAAAGGGGTAACAAGTTTGTGGAAAACAAATGTGATTAACCTAGAAATCATTTATAGGTATGAAGATAAAGTAGGCCTTATGGCTTTAGCAATAGTTAAATATAATAACAGAATATGGACCCTATCCAATCTATACTTGTTCCTAGGCATTGGAACAGGAACTATTAAAAAACACTTGGATTTCATTTCCAATAATTATAAAGGCAATGTAATATTAGGAGAAGATTTTAACTGTATATTTGATATTTCTGAAACTACAAATAAAAGGCCACTGCATATATCTGCTGTATCAAAAGCTTTAAACAAGTGGGTAGAATAATTTCATCTTGTAGATACTTTCAAATTTAAAGAAGATAAATCTTTGTTGTTTTCCCATCAAGATCACAGATTCGGTACCCAAAATAGAATAGATAAAATATTTGCTGCCCATGACTTACACTCTAAATTCATTAATTTCTCAATCATTCCCTGCCCCATTTCAGACCACAACTCACTGATACTAAAACTTCAAAATGGGTACAAACCATTAATCTTTATCTCCCGAATTCCAGCACATATAACTTAAATTAAAGAGTTCAAACCCTGGTTATTATCTGAATTACAGTTATTTTTAGATATTAACTACACCACAGAGATAAATAAAATAATGATATGGGACTCATTGAAAGCTTGCATATATGGTAAAACCCTAACTTGGTATAAAAAAGTCAGAGAATGGGATTCTGAATTATTAGATCTACAATCCAAACTTTTGCCAGTAATAGCTGAAAAAAATCAAAATCATTTGGAGATGAAAAAGAAAGTAGAAGTATTAAGCAATAAATATAATGAAATTCTAACACATAAAACTAAAAAGTAATACATTGGCCACTTCTCCCAAATATCTACATAATGTATCCACAAGAATCAAAATACAATCAAAAGCTAATAACATTAAAAGTATTTTCCATGAAAAGAAAGGGAAAAATGTCTCGGATATAGGTCACATTCTTGATGCATATAGAAATCACTATATGGAACATTTCCAAAAAGAAAGTACACATACCGATCAATTAAATCTAGATGAAAAATGTTCTAATATAAAAAAATACCAGTAAATTAAAACTAGATCTGCAAGCACCCATCTCCTACAAAGAAATTACAGATACAATAAAAGAGGGTAAAAATAATAAAGCTCCAGGTATAGATGGCACAATTATGGAAATTTATAAATGTTTTCCTTCAAATATGCTATCCCTCCTCCATAAACCTTTATTAGAAATTCAGTCACAAGCTTTAATACCACCCTCTTGGAGATAATCCTTAATCACACCAGTCCTAAAAGAAAACAAATCCCCAAACCTTTACCTCATGCAGACTAATATCATTATTAAATAATGACTATAAGGTATTTATGACAATATTAACTAACAGAATGAAAATACCACTATCCAAAACAATAAATAATGATCAAACTGGATTTATATATCATAGACACACACATGACAATATTAAAAGGATAATTTATCTTATAGATTATGTTACTAAAGAAAATAAAGAAACACTCATAATTGGCTTATATATAAAGAAAGCCTTTGATTCCCTAAATTGGTACTATTTTTTCAAAATCCTAATGCTATTTGAATTTCCTGCATCCTTTATTCATCTCCTAAAGAATATATATACAAATAATTTAGCATATGTCAAGTTAGGTCCTCTTACCTTTGAATCTATACATATGGCAAAAGGCACTAAACAAGGATGCCCCATTTCATCGATTCTATTTGCTCTGCCTATTGAAATATTGGTAGATTCAATTCATAACAATATAAAATTCAAAGGAATAGATGTTTATGAACAATGCAATTCTAAAGTATTGCTATATGCTGATAACATATTACTAACATTATCTAATACAAAAGAGACATTAGAAGAATTAAATATGTTAATTGACAAATTTCACATGACTGCAGGATTCCATTTCAATAAATCAAAATCAAAATGTTTATTTTTAAATAAAAAAAGAACTGCAGACTAAAAGGGATCCCATCATAGGGAAACAAGAATCTACCTTAAAATATCTAGGTAGTGAGTTATGCAAGGATAATAATTAAGTAGTCTCAAAAACTACTATAATATCATCAATAAAATTTAAATCTCTGTGGAAAAATGGAACAAAATAATATTAACATTTGAAGATAGACTACAGTTAATAAAAATGGTTCTACTGCCCAATATCTTATATATAGCCTTGACAATACAACTGTTACCAAAAGGGAATATACTTAAAGAAATAAATTCATGCCTAATAAAATGTTTATGGTTTCCCAAAAGAAACAGAATAGCTTTAATACATCATATCAAACCATGGAAACAGGGAGGATTAAACTTTCCTGATATATAAACATATATAAAAGCAACAATATCTAACACAATCTCAGATTGCAAAAACATGCACCAAAACCCAGCAGTAGTGCGAAATTAGGGCTAAAAGTTTTGCTGTACTCAAAAGTTGTAGTGAGCAATAACCAGCTCAAAGCAGTAATCCAAAACACACGGCCATTCATCGTACAGATGGAGAGCTGATATATATTGACCTGTGGTTCTCGGTCTACGCAAGTGTGACAGATGACTGTTCATTATTCTGATGAAGTTTTTGACGAAACGTGAAGCCTACTGTGTGTACGTCTGGTTCATTCCTAATAAATTTGGATTACTGCTTTTAGCCCTAATTTCGCACTACCGCTGGGTTTTGGTGCATGTTTTTGCATTATTAGTTACGTTTGCACCTTCCATCTTCCTGCTACAATCTCAGATTGGATAAGTCCAAATTACTCTGCAAATTGGAAAGAATTACTAACTGTAATATCAATAAATTTATTTGATTTACAAACAAAAATTTAAAATAGATAAAAACAATTTGCCATGGCACATATCATGTATTAGTGTGCAATATGACATAACTAAGCCCACTAAAATGTGTATGATTAATTATCACATTGACTCAGTTAGGAAAATTATTAATGCAACTATAGATTTAAAAATATGATTTGACCTTTTAACACCATTTATAGACACAAAGAACTTTCCACATAAAATGTATAGAGAAATTATTAATTCTTGGGAACAGAAAGGATTTGTTTGTTGGCTCCAATGTATCAAAAAACTAAAAGTTTTAGATAAGCAAGTAATGAAAATGACAAACAAAAGTCCACAACAGGAATGGCTAACTTTATAGAGTATTCTGTCATATTCGCAAGATTTAAGTAGAATAATTAACAAGTCTTCATTTAAAGAAATACCTAAATTTACGAAATACATATATGAAATCATATATAATGGCTTTGACATGGGGAAACAGTATTTCAAAATTTTACAAAATATTGATAAACTATAAAACAACACCCAAAACCTCACATTGGAAATATATAACAAAAGGACACTCAATACAGTTAACTGAAGATATTAAATCAAATATCTTTTTATCAATAAAATATACATCCTTTACACAATACTGGAAAGTTTTTAATTGGAAATGCCTGCACAGAGCATTCTTACCCCCAGCCAGAATCAGTAAAATTAGTTCTTCCATAAAAGGAATATTTTGAAGATGTGAGCAAGTACACAATACAGACTGGAACCACATTTTCTTTGATTGTGTTAAAATTAACCCATTTTGGAATGGTATTAATAACTTTCTACAAGCTTTATTTAATGAATAATTTTATTTAACTAAAGCTCTTGTATTATTAAATGTGAACGAAGGTCCTCAGTTTAATAGGTCAAACATGTATCTAGTATGGACTATAGTTGCAATTTCAAAGAAGTGTATAACAAGAAGATGGAATACAAACACAATGCCAACTTTGGAAGGCTTATACAGCCTACTGAAGGCCACATCATTATTGGAAATTAAAATTAAGGAACTAAGAATTTATCCAAAGCCATTTATCAACAACCCTTGGGGAAACGTCTTATCGTTGATTGACACTATACAATAATTGATTAGACACTCTGATAATGGATTGGATATACTTATTAAGTAACTGTATGCATTACGATCTGTTATAGTGTCAGGCTAATGCAAATAGTGTACATAGTTATTTAATATGTTACGTATAAATACTATGGAATTCATTCAAATGTATTTGAAAAATAAAAAACATTTTGAGGAAAAAAAAGAAAATGTATCATCAGATAGCAAAAGGGCTGCTAGCAATTTGCATATAGCTTTGAAAAGTATTTGCAGAATATTTATGGCAAATAAATGCAAGTGGAGATAGCCAAGAATATTATTCATTATACTACCAAGGCTGTACAGAATGTTGTTAATCTTTACAGAATATGACTTGTGAATGAGATATAAACTAGAAAGTCTGTTACATCTAACAGATACCCAAAGTGATTCGTACTTACAGAAGCAGAAAAGATACATTTAGAGATTAACATGAGTCACACCACAAATGCTCATGACAGAGCACCATCTTAAAGTGTTTCAAAGATGTACTGAGGAAAATCAAGAAAGTGAAGATGCTAGGAAAGACTGAACAGAAGAGAAGACCGTCAATAAAGAATTGTGGCCTTACTTTTGACTTAAATAAGAATAGTTTCCTTCAAGGCTTGTTTTTTATAGCAGAAAAATTGATAAGCCACCTCATTTTAATAAATGCTGAAAAGAATAAAAAAAAATCTCATTTAGATAAATATGAAGAATGAGTATAAGATATGTTTTTTAGACAAGATTGCTTAAATAGAATAAGTAGTTTATAAATGAAATGTGCAAAAAAGTAATGCAATAGTAATACAAAAGGAAAAATACTGAAGTAATCAATTTTGGGTATAGCATGTAACAAAACTAATGCAGCTTTATTTTAGAAAACATCTCATCTGCATTGACTAGTATGTGAATGTTCCTGAAGCCATGAAGTTAACTGACTCTATGAATCCAGGTGTGATGAATTCAATGAAAGCAATAGATGTGGCTGAACCAATGCACATTTCTACACAATACATCTAATTCTGATATACATAAAGTTGACAGAGCAGTGCAGATGGAAAAACATTTGATGCAGAAAATGTAGATTGACACTGTACCGGGGCAATTATTTTCAGCATCAGTTTAACATAGGAGTATTCTAATAGAAGGTTTTATTCTGTCAGCTCACTTACTAATCAGTTACAGACATCGAATGAATACCTAGGTCTACTTTTTTGCTGACTTGTGAAAATAATAATCATATCCTGAAGCAGAATCTATCAAGACAAATACTTTATTACAGCCCACAAGCTGAGACTCATTCTGGCTTGAAAAAAATGAAGAAAAGTGATAATTCGACAGTGTTGCTCTGAGGAGATACTAGAAGCAATGGTTTTTATTAAATGTATTCAGCTAAGAATATTTGTAATGAAAACTGCAGATTGTGAAGTGATGAGAAGAAACAGGAAAAATTTGTTCAAAGCTAACATCTCATAGTGACTACTAGTGACAAAGAGACTTAGTCATTGGCACTCTGAAGTTCGCAGAGGTATCCTGACTGGGTTTTCCTTAGTTTGAGTCAATGGCTGAAACACAAAATACTGATTTTGTTATTGTAAACTCATTGAATCAGATACTCATTTGAGTGAAATCTAATTTTGCAAAATATGGTTTAATTGCACATATTGCTATATTAGAGTAGTATAGATATGCATAACTGTATAATATGCTTATCTGATCAATTTAAAAAAAATAGTGATTTATATGGATTCTATTTGTAGGATAGCAGTGAGTTACTGTGTGAGGCCTTTTCTCTTTTCTCCACAGTTTGTGTGGTTTAAAGTAAATGTTGCAAAGCTGAATGTAACCATATGGGGTAAAGAAGGTGGACTGCCCCTTCAAAAATGCTTTAAGACACTTTCATCTGTAGGAGGTTTTCTAATAATTGTGACTTGATTTTTTTCAGTCAACTTTTCAAGCATTTTTTTCAAATTCAGTAATTTATTAATTTGAAAATCAAATAAAACCACATAATGGTGCCAAAAGAAAAAAAAAAACAACAAAGAAATTAAGTCAATTCTTTTGATGAAAGAGTGGAATACAAGTTTTTGGTATACTAATGTGTTTCAGCTACTTGTTTCTTCTGGCACCATTATGTGGTTTTATTTGTTTTTGAGTTTTCCATACCACAAGTTGGATTTCTTTTCCAAACAATTTATAACTTGCCTTTGTTTACTGGGGAAGTTCAGCTGGGCAAAGCCCCTTTTCAAATGATGCCTGGAAGGAAAACCTCTAACAGAGAATACAGGCAAAGAATAACAATAATATTAATTACAATTAAACATAAGAGAAAAGTTAATCATAAATTAACATAAAAATAATGTATGACAGGATTTAGTAAATACAATTAAACATAAGAGGAAACCTAATCATAAATTAACATAAAAAATAACGTTCGTGAAAATCTACTGCCAATCATTAGCGGACAGGAGTTCCGCTGTGGCGACCCCTAACCGGAAAAAGCCGAAAGACAAACAACAACAGGGTACAACTAAAGGAGATGTTTGCATATGATGTGCAGTATCCAGTCGATGTGCTAGTATTTAAGGTAACAGAAGCATGCTAATTACTATTTTTTGTGACTAGATATAGGAAATGTGAGAAGGTGGTGGTGGAGGGAGGAGAAAATGGGTTTCAAAGGATTTGAGCAAAAAGGGAAAGAAAAGACTGATTAGAGGGAGGTATGAGATGGGAGACAGATGTTTCAAGAAACAAGAGTTAGAAAAAGGCATGCACTGAAAATCTGAGACTTTTTGCTCTACCAGAGAAACTGGAAGGACTGGACTCTGTAAGTTTTATGAAAGTGCAAATAACCAACTGGACTGGTGTTCTACAGCATTTTTTTAATTTAGAGAGCTCACCGTGAGCATGTACCAAATCTGGCAATGAGAAAACTGAGATATCACTCTATTGCTGAACACTACATCCCATTTGTCTAGAAAACATCTCACATCATCCCTCTCCACAAAGGTGAGTCCTTCCAACGATTTAACCAATTTCCACCCCATAGCCATAGTCTCCCCACTAGTTAAATCTTGGAAAAGTGCATCCACAAACAACTCCTTAACTGCCTCCTTATTAACAATCTATTATCCAAGTCACAACATGACTTCAGGCCTAAACATAGCACTTCAACCACACTAATCTCTTTTACCAGCACCATACAGCATTTCCTGAATGAAGGCCAATCTGTCTTCTCTGTCTTTCTTGACATGTCAAAAGCCTTTGACAGCATTTCCCACCAACTACTACTAAACAAACTCTTAAACTATGGCCTCAGCCCATCTTCTGTGTCCTGGTTTCTCAGCTATTTTCCACTCATCAGCAAGCCACTATGTGGGAAAACACCCTTGCCCCTCTACTCTCTATCTCTGTTGCCATGCCTCAAGGCTGTATACTTGGCCCTCTCCTCTTTATCTTATTCACAAACAACCTCAACACAGCTACCAATCTAGCTATCACTGTCCAGTAAGCAGATGATGTCACGCTTATATGCTCTGCCTCCCTCTCCCTTAGAACTTCAATCAAAAATGCAACCATCTTTCCAAAATATAGAAAAATACCTGTCCAAGCATAAACTAATCCTAAAACCTAAGAAAGCCAAACTAATCTTCAAAAAAAAAAAAACCTTGTCAAGTATCCTTGTATATCCTCTCCTCAAATTGAACCCACTTCTCATACTAAACTCCTAGGAGTCACTATTGATGAGAATCTAACTTTGGAAAAACATGTCTCTCAGACAATCAAAAAAGTGCACATCAAGCTTGTTACCTTATATTGAGCCATACTGAATCTCACCCAAAACGCCAGACTCACCACTGCCCAATCTCTCCTGCTTTCTTCCCTCCTCTACAGATCTCATATTCTCACCAACCTTCATAAGTCTGACCTTACCAACCTGGAATATTGCTACAACAAAATTGCCAGGTTTGTCACAAATGCCCATATAGGTCTCACCATTGCACCGTCCTCTCCCAGCTAAACTGGCTAGAACTCCCACACCTATTAACTCATAACCAAGTTACTATAACCCACAAGTTAAACCACCAACCCTCAAACTTTCCAGCTCTCTTCAAAATTGTCCAGTCTAGTTTCAATCCCAGGCCACTTAGATCCTCCAATAAACTTATGCTAAAGGTCACCTACTCCCACAACTATTATGGAGACTGTCTCTATTCCAATAAAATTGTCAAACTTTGAAATACCCTCCCTCAATTCATCACCAAAAATCCTTACCCTCGAGTTCAAACATCTACTTCATAACTACCTTACTAATCATTGGCTCTGCTCCTGTCATACCCCTGGCTAACTCCACTCACACTGTCCCACCTCATTCAGCTCTTCTACAGTCAACATATTTTTTACCATCACCTCTCTTGGATTATTTTGGCTCTCTTTTGGTTGTCAAAACTCCACCTATATAAAGGCTGCTTAGGCAGCACTGATGACACAAAGTTTCCAGTGACTGTACATATGTCATGACTATTTCTACTTATATTCCTGATGTTACATTCTATTTGATTTATTTGCTATCTTACCTCTGTACAATCAGTTTTAATGTTCTGTTCTTTGCTTGATATAGAGTTCGGCGTGTTCTTTTAATTGTCCTATGTATGATATTCCACATGCTAAAATTGTACTGACTACTATTTTTGTATTTTTTACGTTGTATTGTATACTGTTTTTCCTGGAGCTTTTCTCTGAGAGCCTCCACTGAAAACAGGCTCCTGGCCCAGTCAGATTTTTCTCAGTTAACAAATGTAATAAATAAATAAATTAATTAATATAAATTAGTAAAGATGCACTCATACCAGAAGATAGCTTTTCCTGACAAAAGTGTGTGTGCACGCATGCACGTGTGTGTGTGTGTTTATGGTGTTTTTGCATTCCTGCACATTCATGCATGCAAAATAAACAATCCTTATAGGTAAGATTGCATTGAAAAGTTACGGATTCAGAGTAAGATGGGTGAAATCCTGGAAATCCAGTATTAAACACCGGCCTGCAGTTATATACATGCTAACACTTACTTGGGTGCAGAAAATTATAGTTATTACCAACGTAATGCACATGTACCATATGTCCTTAAGGGTAGTCCTCCTTCACATATTAAATGGCTCACAACGTTATGGATAAAGATGTTACACTCCTGCCCATCACATATTATTTGGTGTTAGTGAGTGAGCGTTATACACCTATTCAACACAGACAGTAATAGGCAGAAAAAAGTCCAGTTTACTGTTGTCTTATTTGCCACCTTCAGCACCCATAGCTCCATCATGTTTAGTGCATTGCTTAGTATAGATAACTCCACATATTTCTCATCGTGTAATCAAATATGTTTAGGCAGACTGAAATTATACCAAGCAATATGTTCTCAGTGTGGACAAGTAAGACTTTATGTAAAATAGGCAGGACATTGTTTTATTTATCCTTTGCTGACTGGGTTAGTTCTGCTAGTCTAATAGCTTCTCTTCAGGGGAGATCCAAGGTGATATGTATACTAAAAGGGAAAATTTGGCAGATATATCTGGGAACTTCCCCTACGCTTTTCATTAGGTGCTGTGGAATCTTTTACATCCGCCTGAGATACCTCCAACACCAGCAGACTGGGCCTCAGTTTAACATCTCATCTGAAGGACAGCACACTCAAGAGTTCAGTACCCTCTCATGCTGCATTGCAGTGTTATCAGTCTACCTGGTGTGGAAATAGAACCCACAGCCTTCTGCAGCAAAGTCAAATGGGCTACCTGTTGCACCACTGACACTGTACAAGTGTTTTCAAAATAATTTAGTTTCTTTGTAAGATGCATATTTTCTCATGATTACCATAAGACTCAAGAGAGGGGATGCCATAAATAGATTGTTAAGAAAAAAAGTTGTCAAGTGAAAATGGAAAACTGATGGATCCCACAGGACAGTGACCAAGTGCCAATATCTCCAGCACATAGCCAAAGTACATCAGTATAATACCTTATTTTTTCAAAACATCATCTTCTCCAGACCTTATACTTTGTGGAAAGTTTGATACCCTAATGGACAGAAAGTGGGCATTCTAGCTCTCACACATCCTCCAATAAAGGCAGTGAAGGCTATTTGTCCTTTCCTTTGCAATGTGCATGCAGATTTCCGGAGGGATTCTGCCAGTTGTCTTGCCTGAACTGGCCTTTGCCCCTGTGACCATCTAGAAAAATGGATGCACTCATACCAGAAGATAGCTTTCCCTAACAAAAGTGTGTGTGCACGCATGCACATGTGTGTGTGTTTATGGTGTTTTTGCATTCCTGCACATTCATGCATGCAAAATAAACAATCCTTATAGGTAAGATTGCATTGAAAAGTTACGTATTCAGAATAAGATGGGTGAAATCCTGGAAATCCAGTATTAAACTGCAGTCTGCAGTAGTTATACATGCTAACGCTTACTTGGGTGCAGAAAATTATAGTTATTATCAACGGATAATGCACATGTACCATATGTCCTTAAGGGTAGTCCTCCTTCACATATTAAGTGGCTCACAACATTATGGATAAAGATGTTACACTCCTGCCCATCACATATTATTTGGTGTTAGTGCATGAGCGTTATATACCTATTCAACACAGACAGTAATAGGCAGAAAAAAGTCCAGTTTACTGTTGTCTTATTTGCCACCTTCAGCACCCATAGCTCCATCATGTTTAGTGCCTTGCTTAGTATAGATAACTCCACATATTTTTCATCGTGTAATCAAATACATTTAGGCAGACTGAAATTATACCAAGCAATATGTTCTCAGTGTGGACAAGTAAGACTTTATGTAAAATAGGCAGGACATTGTTTTATTTATCCTTTGCTGACTGGGTTAGTTCTGCTAATCTAATAGCTTCTCTTCAGGGGAGATCCAAGGTGATATGTATACTACATGGGAAAATTTGGCAGATATATCTGGGAACTTCCCCTACGCTTTTCATTAGGTGCTGTGGAATCTTTTACATCCACCTGAGCTACCTCCAACACCAGCTGACTGGGCCTCAGTTTAACATCTCATCTGAAGGACAGCACACTCAAGAGTTCAGTACCCTCTCATGCTGCATTGCAGTGCTATCAGTCTACCTGGTGTGGAAATAGAACCCACAGCCTTCTGCAGCAAAGTCAAGTGGGCTACCTGTTGCACCACTGACACTGTACAAGTGTTTTCAAAATAATTTAGTTTCTTTGTAAGATGCATATTTTCTCCTGATTACCATAAGAGTCAAGAGAAGGGATGCCATAAATAAATTGTTAAGAAAAAAGTTGTCAAGTGAAAATGGAAAACTGATGGATCCCACAGGATAGTGAAAGAGTGCCAATATCTCCAGCACATAGCCAAAGTACATCAGTATAATACCTTATTTTTTCAAAACATCATCTTCTCCAGACCTTATACTTTGTGGAAAGTTTGATACCCTAATGGACAGAAAGTGGGCACTCTAGTTCTCACACGTCCTCCAATAAAGGCAGTGAAGGCTATTTGTCCTTTCCTTTGCAATGTGCATGCAGATTTCTGGAGGGATTCTGCCATTTGTCTTGCCTGAACTGGCCTTTGCCCCTGTGACCATCTAGAAAAATGGATGCAGCTCACATTTTCTTCTTTTTTATTAAACTCATTGTTTCCCATGTTCATAGGCTGCACATGACAGCATGCAAATTTGATGCTTACGGAGCAGATCTATTTCATCCTATATTTCCAAAAATTGCAGAATTGTATCTCTCCAAACACAGTGTGCACATACTAGCCACTGTCTAATACTGGGTTCCAGACATCTGAACAGAGGCAGTAGCTACCTCTATCCATAAATCCCTCAGACCAAATTTTAAATCCTAGTACAGGTGTATGTCCCTGCTGCCATTATTATTACACAGGTAAGGCATAGACTGGGAAAACTGGCAACAAACATATTTCTGATATTGCATAATATAAAATTTATTAAAAAAACAACTCTTTTTCATTCTTCCTACTCCCTCAGTATCCTAGGGCACTGTGAGTTGGATGACATAGTTGGGGTTCATGTCCATCATCTAGAAGGCTTAGCAGATGTTTTCTGTATGTTATCAACAGCCTCCCTATTGGTAAGAAGTGCAATGCCTGCTATGCTAGAACCTGTGCAAGTGTGTAGATTTGCCCACTCACAATTTCAACTAGAGCATACGCCCATTTTTTGGTGGCACATGATGGTACATGGCGGTACATGGGACCAGAGTCTCTAGTTGCAAGTGCTGCTATCTTGATCATTTTCACCAGAGGAAATCATGCAGCATAATGCTGCCTGTACACGTCCACTGGGATCATTGAGCTAGATTTGGCTACTTACTTTCATTATGCCATGGCCAGATCCATCAGCACCCATGCCAGGGATTGAACCTAGGGCTATCTGAGCCATAGTCAGGTCCAAAACCTCTTCTCTGCAAAACTAAAGAGAAAAGTAGCAATGCAAACATATAATGGTGGTTAAAACATAATGGTAGTTTTACAATTACTGTGAGTAATATGAAAGTTATTTCTGGATAAATCTAACTTTTTTAAATAGTCCTGAAGACTGATAGGGAAGGAAATAGCTAATTGCCAATCTCTGTATTTCTAACTTCAGAGCTTACAAACTGTTGAACAGAGGATGCAGTGGATGAAAGCAATACAAAATACATAAATAAACAAGTAAATAACTATATAAATAAATAAGTACAACAAAATGAGTAATTTGTCTTGTAGGTGAGGTGCCTAGTAGGTGGCAAATCTTGTGTGTGTGTGACTTTGTGGGTCTATCTTGTATTGCAAGCAATCAAGTGAGAATGGTGGTCTGTTTTACTCAAGAAACAGATAATTACTGTGTTGCAATTACAGAAACTGAATATTTGACACATTAAAGAAATAAATCATTTCTGCTGTAGTTAAATCTGTGGAGTACAAAAAGATAGGTATCTGTATAACTGATGTAAACACAAAGAAGGTCAGCTGAGCTGTACTGGCAAAAGCTTAGAAAGATTAAAATGTTAAAACGAAGACTTGTAACACAATAGCATGTACATGCACTGGAAATATGACAACAATATATTGACTTTTGATGAATGGATTTTGTTCTACTGCAGTGAAATGCATCAAGCTCTTCTTTGAAACTGAAGCTTTTTCTATATATATTAATGGCTTTTTTCATACATCAGCTGTAAAAGAATATGTTTTCTCAACTTGGTGTTTGTTATGAGACTTTCTCACTTGTTCTGAATTGATATGAGGGTTGGCGTGTATTATAAAAATCTAAGAGAATAAAAAGACATAAAATATAATAATCAGATGAGTCATCTTTCAAAACTAGACATCAGAAAGTACATCTGTATGAATCAATGTTTGTTTTTGAAAAACAATCATACAGTCTTTTTTTTTAAATATACTTGCTTTAAATGATAATGACTTATGCAGAAAAAAGAGAGGAAAATGTTGGCTGGAAGTAATAATTTTAAGTATGACTTTGAGAAAAGCCATTAACATAAGTATAATTTTGTTTATAATACAGACGAATATGGTTGAATCGCCAGTCATATCCGATATTCCATGTGCTTGAGACATAGATGTCAGAACACATAACAAATAGTTATGATCAGAGAGACTCGGTAATAATATTTTTTAGTGCAGTGAGTTTATCTGTTCCATGAACTACCAGTTACAAAAAAAAGTTCACAAATGCAAAATGTTTTGCACCTTTGATAGATATAAAACACTTAGAGTAGCAAGACATGTCCATCTCAAAAAAGAACAGCTTTAAAAGCTGTTAGACATTTTCCACTGCTTGTCGCCTCATAGCTCTCAACTTTCCATCTCCAAAATGAGGAACACTATCCCTCACAATGTGGAGCAAATGGGCAAAATGTGGAACACATACTAATGGCTTACTAACAACTTCAACTAGGAAGGCCATAGGATGGTTAAAATATGCTGGTTTTACTTATAAAGAAGATCTTTTAATATATTAATATGATTAATTTCTATTTACCATGGATTTCACTTAAAAAATTCCTAACACTGAATGTGTGATAGGGTCTTTCAATGTGGAACATTGAGGAACTTTGAGGAACATGAACTTTTTAAGACCCCAAATGAGGTACGCTCTTCATAATGAGGTACACTTGAGAGGTATTCACCTCACAGTAAGATGCTGTCCGGTTTGATTCTCAGCTAGAGCATCTTCTGCGTGGAGACATGCGTGAATGGGTGTACCTTCGTGGAATGTTGTGCGACAGGCCTGGCAAGCCGGTATACAAAAATCAACTGCCAACCATTAGTGGACCGGAGTTCCGCTGTGGCGACCCCTAACCGGGAAAAGCCGAAAGACACAAACAAACAGATTCTATGTTGTGTCTGTACTACAATGATTTCATCTAGAATATCAAGAACATTTTTCTTACTTTATATTATTTTTGTTAAACCCGAAAGTGACATTTAGGCTGTGTGTTTCTTATGGATTTGAAAAATACCGTAATGATTTTTCTAATTAAAAAGTTATAATAAATATACACCTGAAAGCAGAAAACTGTGTCATTTAAACTATATGCTGCTCACTGACACCATCAAAGTCCGCTAAAGATGATAGTTTTACTTACAGGACGTATGTGTAGTAACAAATGGAAGTTGTAAGCATAAAGAAAAATTGACTTCCATTTGCATAGTTAACAGAGTCTGATATTGGGAACAAGTAAGTCATGAGGATACACTGACAAGTTGACAAGAGGCAAAAAAAAATTAGATTCCCCGATGGGTATATGTTACATGCTTGACAATGGGTTTTACGAATGGCAAAGGATAAGTCTAGAAACAACAGATTGAATCAGTATGCAGATAGAAGCTAGAACAGATGCCATTAGAAAATCAGTCTTACTTTCCAGGGCTTCTAGAAGTCTGAAATATAACATTAGAGGAGGAGAGGATAGTTTAAAGTGGAAATGGAGTGACAGACTAGGGGGAAATTTTACAAGAGAACAATGGCATTGAATATTTCAGGCACCAAAAGGCACTACAGAGGCAAGAGGCTTTGTCTGGAGATGCCTTCCCAAGTACTTTTATTTCCTGCAGAGACTGCAAAATATGTTCCTTCAAGTCTGTGAAATGCTGGAGACATGACCTAGAAGAAATAGGCAGTTGTGAGCATCTTTTCTGGGGAATGAAGATTTAGGGATTTTGAAAGAGCCAATACTTTGATTCCTGGGGGTTCTTCTAACAACCACAAATATACAGTTCAAGCTATATTTTATGTTATTGAACTGGGATGCTATACTGAAAGTAGCTGTAATGGTCAAAGACCTAGTTAAACTCTTAACCCTGGCTGCTGAAAAAAATTATGCATAAATGAAAGAAAAAAAGTATATAGAATTCACCATTAAAGGATATTATTGGGAAACAACTGGAAAATGGCATCTGTGGCAGAAAATGATAAATGCTATGTAGAAAAAGAAGAAAATAGGAAAATATATACTGTAGATCTTGACAATTAACATTAGGAAGAGGCAGTCAGGAATTTAGATCTGCCTGCTTAAAGTAATAACCTACACAGTAATAAAATGTCTCTATTGTAATCCCAAGAATGTATATAAAAATCTAGTAAATTTGTGTAATCTTACAAACTATATAAATATGTGATTACAACTTAAAAATATTCAGAGATTGTGGAAATGTTAATATATTAACAAACAACATACACCACTTCAGAGAACAATGTAGTTTTTTAAACAATACTTGAATGCTTAAATATGTATAAACAAAACAAACAAATGTATTTTTACTTAGGCTACTTCAGGTTTGAAAACATAAGTTCTTTACCACAGTATGTCACAGAGTTGTTGTTTTGATTCTGGAAATACTGCTTTTATGTAGTCATATGTCTAAAAAGTGACTTTACATTTAATAAAAATATATATGTTTAAAGTCGTATTAGATAATGAAAGAATAGTATAGCTAAAATACCTAGTCAGAATATGTATTCACATACTTCATTTACATCCGCAATGGTAGAGCAGTTAGCATTGTTATCTAACAGGAGCTGGTTCTCCAGTTTGGCTCTTGGCTTGGTGGCTTTTGTACAGAGGCTGCTTATCCTCCCTGTGTCTGTCCTTTCCACATTATGAAGGCATGTCATAGGTGAATTGTAATTCTTTAAAATCCCCCGTAAGTGTACTTGCTGCATGAGAGTAAATGAGTTAGTGTGTACATCCTGACATGAGCTAGCTCTCTGCTCAGGCCTTGTTTCTCCACCAAGCACCAGTGAGTACCAGGATAGACTATAGCTCTCTCACAACACGGATTAAGCAGATAATCAAAGACTGAAAGAATGAATAAACGAATAAATGAGAGAACGAATGAATGATTACTATTATTAAGCCTGACCTAGTATTTTACTGTAAGTAATTGCTTTTGAATACATTATCATAGTATAGCTCCTAGATTGTATGATCTACATATTTTTAAATTTAATTTGCAGTATTTATTTGATAACATGGTAAGTAATTAAGTGATTTGGTCCTTAGCTCCATCCTAGCCATGACTCTGGAAGGAAGGGCAATGGTAAATGCAATACATGTTGTTTAGGAAGTAGCAGTAAAACAGCAGGCTTATTGAATAATGACAGGAAAGAAGAGTACCTGGAGAAACCACATGCACACACACATACACATACGTATACACACACACACACACACACACACACACACACACACGCACACACGCACACATGCAAACACACATGCATAAACACACACGGACACACACACACATATGTACAAACACACACACACACACACACACACACACACACACACACACACACACACACACACACACACACACACACACACACACACACACACACACACACACACACACACACACACACACACACACACACACACACACACACACACACACACACAGCAACAGAAGGCTGTTACTGAATCCCAGCTCCTTTACAATGAAGGGCTTAACCACTAGAATACCATGAGAAATAAGGAGGGGGTTTAGTTAATTTATTCACTTGTTCTCCATTTTTTGAAAAGTTATGGTTACTTATTCTTAATATTTTTCAGTAAATGTTTTTTTATATAAAACAAAACTATAATGTAAATATTAGATAGTACAAATCAGGTATTAAGAAAACAAATAAACAAATCCATTAAAATGTGGCTGAAAATAGATCAGATCAGGCTGGGGAAGAGGAGGATGAAAGGAGTGATATGTTGCATGATGTGGCCCAGTTGACTGGCTATGTGATCTTTGTGGTGAACAGAGGTGTATTCATTGCAGAAGGTCGAGAGAGCATCTGGAAAGAAAATTTGAACTTCAGAAAATGGCAGACCAGACAGCTACGTATGGAGTAGGAGAAGCATGCCTGAAACTGTTAATAAAAAGTGAGAAACGATAAGTACAGGACCAGCATGAGACAGAATGACATGTTCGGTCAGTTGTACTCAAAAATTTATCAACAAGAAGCGTATCTGAACAAGAGCAACAGCAAGTAAGGGAATAAGGAAAAAGGAAATCAAAAGAAAAGAGTACAATGTAAAAATGTTAATCAGTTGGGATTTGCTATCAGAAAGAAATAACAGTGGAGCTGTACAGAAAGCCAGATGAAACGAGTAGTGAAGAAAATCTGCAGTTCAGAGAAATTAGGCAAGAGGCACCTTAGGAGGCAAGGCAGGCAAAGCAATCAGGGGAAACAAGAAGAAACAAAGGTTGAGTGGAACAAAAGTGTAAATGATAACCAGAAGGGGTTTGTTGGCACTCCAAAATGTGGAAGAAATACAAAAATAAGCAGAAAAGTTAAAATATTAGAAAAGTAACACCCAATGAAGCTAAAATAAGAGTGCAGGAATGTGTCATGAAAATCAGTATACTTGCAGGAAAAAGACATACTTGGACCAAATGTAAGTATAAGTTGGAGTGCAGAGAAACAATAAGTAAAATGTGAAATACTGTAAGGAATCAGAAAACAAGAATAATATTTAGCATAGCAAGTCAAGTGACTTACAAAGTGAAAAATCAGCAGCATACCTCAACTGTTCAACATTTTGCAGGACATCCTTG
The DNA here is from genome assembly GCF_019279795.1 of Protopterus annectens. Taxonomy (NCBI): domain Eukaryota; kingdom Metazoa; phylum Chordata; order Ceratodontiformes; family Protopteridae; genus Protopterus; species Protopterus annectens. Next base: position 1,453,528,372 of record NC_056743.1, read on the forward strand.
ATTTTGCCTGATATTTTACCTACTGCTGATAATATGTTTAATTTTCTGGTAAATCACTGAAGATTAGAGTCACTCAATAATGACATCTATAAGAGTTTCACACTCATCACAGATGGCATGCAGCAGACACACATAGACCAATGTAAACTAAGGCACTTAAATGCAATTTTCCTAAACAACAAAGAACTCTTAGATTTCCTATTGGTAAATTGTGTCCTCAGTAAACCCAAAAGCACTCAACAAAAGCATCACTTAACAACCACACTCCATGGAGTCCCAAATATAAACCCCATACGGCAAGTAAACATACTTCCCAGGACTCAAGTCATAGGGGATGCCATTGTGAGACATACTGATGCCTCCCTAACCAAGCTGAACAGGATGAATATAATGGTTAATTGCCTATATGGAGCCCACATCCACTAAAAATCATAGACACTCAAGTCATTACACCACACGTACCAGTTGGATTCCAGTATAATCCTTGTAGGTGTAAAGGACCTGACACATACCTCTCTGGGCTATATGAAGACAATAGTGAGACAAAAAGTATTGAACTCTTAGACTATGTGTCTCAGACTGGCATAAGCCAGGAGCAACATCTTCACTGAATATGATGCCACGATATGAAAAAAAGACTGATTTTAACAATCGGCTGCATCTCTGGTGTCATTCTAAAGGAATCTAATATTTATCAGCATTGGAGAAGATAGTTAACAGACCACATTGTTTTTCCAGGGATGGTCTGCACTTGTTCCACTCCATTTATCCACCCCATCCAGCCTTTTAAAGGCAATTCCAAATTTACAAACTAGTCAACATAGCAAAATAAACTGAACTGAACCTCAATGTGTTACTGCTTAGTGACAGGAGCCTAAACAAAAAAACTACACTTCCGACAAGCCTGACTTTCCTTTGAGAATATAGGCATTTGTTCAGTTACTGAGACATGGTGTAAAGCCACACAAAGTACCCCAGCAGTGCAAGGTTTAAGTGCCTTTCACACTTTTACACCAGTAGCTGCAATGACAGGAGCTAAAGATGGAGGTGTCTTGATATGTAGCAATAACAAGTATGCCTCTAGGTCTGAATCTGATAATTCTGGTACACAGGTTACACGCACTGTTAGAGAAATATCTCTTAATGGTTTGGATGAAGATACATTTAAATCTACATTTATTACTACTTTTAGCCAGGATAGTCGTACATGTACAAATATTATATTCAAGAATTGGGAATTGTTTAAACTTTATCCGAGTATTTACAACAAAATAGGATGCCAACCTCGGGTTGTATACAAGAAAGGGAGAAACATGAAGGATATTTTGGAATCAAGGAAAATGCGATCAGTACTGAATGGAGGCATGTACAAATGCCAGAATTGTAATTATTGTAAATATATAGAAGAGGGTACACATTTTTCTGTTACTAATTATACATACAAAATAGGTTTTAAATTGAATTGTAATTCATCTTTTGTAACTTATTTGGCTAGGTGCAGATTATGTCCGGCCTACTATATTGGGAAAACTGTGAGGAGGCTGAGAGACCGTATATATGAACATGTATACGCAATTAAGAACTTGAAAATGGAAAATGCCCTAGCCAAACATGTGGCTATTTACCCTGATCATAGTTTTAAATTTACTGCAATTGACCACACACCAATAGATCAGAGAGGTGGACCTAGACCTTTAAAATTGGAAGAAACTGAGTTATCATGGCAGGTAAGATTACATGCCTATTGCCACCCTGGAATAAATGATACGTGTTCAATTTCTAGTCTCTTAAAACTTAAGAGCCTTAAGAGATGATAATATATTTAACTTAAAAGTATTACGAGTTGGTAATATACTTTAAGTATTTTAAAAATGGTGACATTTTTATGTGGCTTTTTATGTCGTTTTTAATTGTAGTAAAAGCATGTCTTTGTAATGGGTTTGTAGTAGTATTAGCAGTGTTTGCCTTTAACATGAATAATTGGATAATTGAAGCAGGTTTTTTAGTTGATTGGTTAATTGTGTAACTATATTAATGTGTATAGTCTATGAGAGGTTTTATTCTGAAGAAGTCAGGCATTTGGCTTGACGAAAAGCGCTTAAACTTATTTGTATTTGTACTAGTAAATATCATTTGCAATATTACTTGCTGTGTCGCTGTGTCGTTGTTCTACATTTGTGTATTTATTTATGCCTCTAGGTCAGTTAAACAGGGTGATGCACTAAAGCTCCTCAACAAGCATATCACCATAGATAAATTCCTGTAATGTACTCTAGCTATTTATAGGTCACCCTCCATGTCCCAAGAATCTCACAGTGCATACTTAGACCTACTGGAGACAATTACTATCCAACCAAATATCCTACTCATGGGGGACTTTAATTACCCTTCTACAGACTGGGAATCCTACATAGCTTCAAATCTGCAGGCGCAAAGATTCTAGGACTTCATAAATACAAAAACCCTTAACCAGTTAGTGTGTTTGCCAAGCAGAGGCACCAGTATACTGGACCTCATACTCACAAATATGAGAGAACCCTACACCCTCTTCCCCCAAGTGCTGCATCCTCTCTGGTAAGGTCCGACCATAAAGCTGTGTCCTTCAAAATCAAAAGCAACTTGGTTACTCCAGCAAACCTAATAACAGTAAGGAACTATTCAGAGGCAAACTACCTTTTATTAAGTGATAGTGTTTCAAAATTCAATGCCCATCCAAACTGATCAAATGTAGCATTCTATGCTGAATTGTTCATAGAAACACTGTACAACCATGTCAATGGCTGCACAGAGGCTACTGTACCTATTAGAAGTATGCCCAAATCTAACTCCAAAAACAATCTGTCCTGGTGACATCCAAACTAAAGACAATATACTACAAAAGAAAAAAAAAGCATGACTAAAATCAAGAAGTGTAACTCCCAAAAGATAAGATGTCTCTTATAAAACTGAACAGGCAACTAAGGGGGCTAACTAAGTCTAATAAGCCCAAATCTTGAGATTAAGATAGTGTCCCATGATAGTGTCCCAAGCAAAACACAATCATAAGGCCTTCATCAGCTATGTCAGAAACCCCAAAGGCAGCCATGCGCTGGTTGTTAATAGTGCCACATTCACTGAGCCAGGTGATACAGTAAATCTGTTGGCTGACTAATTCAGTTCCAACTTTATCCATCCACCTCACCCCTAGCTACCGTCCAAGAAATACATTCAAACATAATGCCTACAGCTATAAATAGATAGCATGTTCTGGCTTTGCTTACTAAGGCCAAGAACACAGCCTAAATGGGCCCTGATAATATCCTGGAATATCTTTTGAATAGTCTAAAATATAACTTATCATGGCCACAGATGTCAATATTGAACTATAGTCTCAAAATAGACTTTGTGCCATGAGAACTGAAGACTGCAGTGGTCATTCCTCTTTACAGGGGTGGGCTATCAACAGATCCCAGAAACTGCAGACCCATTAGCCTAAATAGTCTTATCTGCAAAGACATGAGAAGGATTATCATGGAAATAATCAATAAAGACATTGGAGACCACCAGACACTGGATCCATCCCAATTTGGCTTTGTCAAAGGAAGACATGCTTAATGAACCTGGTGGACTTCTTTGAAAAAGTCACCAAGGCAATGGATAAGGTTAAAATGGTGCATACTTCCTACATTGATCTGGTTAAAGCATTTGCTACAATATTCTACTTAGGCATTCTTAGCAAACTTATGGGATTAGACAAAAACCCTTATATAATATGCTGAATAGCCAGCTGGCTCACTGATAGGACCCAAGAGCCTAGGATTTGTGAGACCACCTCCACAAAGAGGCCAGTCACCAATGGAGTCCATCAGGGTTCCATGCTAGGCCTACTCCTCTTTGGCATCTACTTCTCAGAAGCCAAAACCAATGTCAAAGTCCTCTAGCTGACCAAGTTTGCATATGATTAAAAACTGGGTGCAGTCATAAAATCCCCCCAAGATGCAAAACCTTTACAGGAAGGTGTGACACAAACAACTGTTTTGTGCCAAAGCCATGGCTTAAAACTCAGTGCCAAGAAATGCATTATATTTCCTTTTGGGAAGTTTCCTATCTTGAGAAACTACATCATTGATAAAATACCTCTAAGAGTTGTCTTGCTGGTCATGGATCTAGGAACTTGTTGATACTAACCTAGTCTTTGACCAGCATGTGTCCATGGTAGGAATAAAATCCTCCTATATTCTTCAACTCATATGTAAGAGCATGGCATTTAGGTCCAGGGAAGTCATCATACCACAGTACTTGGCCCTCATCAGACCCATCATAAAGTATGCCTTCTTTGGTATGTACTTGACTGGACACATGCAGCAACAAAATGTCCACAAAGGTTTCTTACAAAAAGAATACAGGGCATAAACACAATGCCCAATGCAGATCACCTCAAAGCCTTATCTCTATACTTAGAGTCCTACGGACTACTGAGAGGTGATTTATGCCTGACTTACAATGCATCCTTGGACACCACTCTGATGAAATTTCTGCACACTTTCAAAACAAACAGCATCAAAACCCCTAGATACAAAGACCTATATTTTGCTTGCAACATAAAAGGACGTGTTAGAGACACATATATGTATCTCATTGAATTCTCACTCTCCGGAATAGGCACCCCATGCATGTGAAACAAAATCCTCCCTAACCCTACTTAAGTGTAACTTGGAAATGTACCACTGGTCTGGTGGTTATATCTCTGATGGATAGAGGCAATCAGTAAATCATTTCATAACCAAAAATCACTCCCTATTTAAATGTTTAAAAGATAATACTTGTGGGTCACATTTGCATTGCATGGCTAGGCTTATAAAGGCCCTAGTGGCTGTTAATCTATTATAGATCGATAAACCTTTATTGTTCAAAAAATACACATTGATGCAAAACCTGTTGTTTCATTAACTTTTTAAAGCGAACTAGAGTGATATTTCCTAGGTTCATACTTAAATGCTTTGTTATCAGTCTGCAGATTATTACGTCATAATCAAACGCTGTAGTTTGTATCTGTGAGGTTAAGTCCCTAACCAATATGCTAACCCCCCATTATAATTTATAAATATTCCCTGATTATTGAGCCTTTGCCCCCCCCCCCCCAGAGTTCATAATCACAGAAGTTGACAGGTATGATAGAAAGATATGTAGTGAAGGTGCAGAAGGACAAGAGGGGTTGTGATGGTGGGAGGCACAGTGCTTATCAGTATACAATAGCAGAAAGGGCAGAAGTAGAGGTCTGGTGACAGCTGACTGAGTTTCTGGTCAAGTCATTCCCAGGACTTCACTAGCACTGCCAAAGAAGGGAGACAATAAACCACACAGAGTTGTTCTGGAGCGAGGTTATTCCATATAGAATGGTAGGTAGAAGATCAAAGGAATAGTCAAATAAGTGATATCAATGCATAACTAACACTGGTACAATGTCAAAACAAATAATTAAATATGACGACTTCTGGCTTTTTAGTAGGATAAGGATCAGTGGACTCTGATGGTGGTAAACTGGGAAAGGGATGGAAGGAAAAGGAACTGCTCAGTATAAGTAAACTTCATCTGCATCCGCTTGAAAATGAGACAATGAAAATGGAAGTATAAAGGTGTAGCAGAACACTTGTGCTTATAACTTTAAAGTGGGGTGGACTGAGCAAGGGACAAAGTTATGAGGATTTTTTTTTAAGTAATACAGACCAATTTGGAGAGGGTAATTAGATAACTAGAGAAAATAAATGAGGGCAACAGTGATTTGCATTAGAAAAAAAAAAGGATTTTTTTTGTGTATACTGCAATAAAGAAGATGGCTAAGCCATGTGTATTATGAATAGTCATTGAAGCTGATTTGTTTGGCTAAGGAAAGAGGGGGTAGCACATGGTGACTCCTAGGTCTGGGGTATTTATGAAGGATGATAAACAACCAACTGGAACCAGGGAGAGGAACAAACCAAGAAAGGATGTAATACTTCACTTGTGGTTATACACAATGAACCAAGTCTACACTCCTGAAAGAATTAGAATTTAATGATTAAGTGTTTTTGTCTCTTTTAGTAAAGAACTTTCCTTAGAATAAAATTTTCAATCCAATATATATATATATATATATATATATATATATATATATATAATATGTATATATATATATATATATATATATATATATATATATATATATATATATATAAAGAAAACTTTTGAAAATGTTTATTTGCACTTTAAAAGCTGGCACCCCATTCACCAGAAGAAGGCTGTGGTGAATGGCCAACTTGTTAGGGTGGCCAGGAAGGTCACTGATACCACAGCCTTTATAGATGAATGTGATTGTGTTATCAGTATGTTCCTTAGGAGAGGCTACCCATAAACATTCCTTCATAACATCAAGGAAGAAGTTGTATATAAAAAACTGCATAGATATTGTGACCTACTATTACAGACCTGCAGGATGTAGGTCAGTCAGTACAAATAGATAATAATATAACTTTGAGTAGTGATCTGATACCTAATTCAGTTAATAATAACAATGGAAATTATGTCAAGGGGAAATTATTCATTATGACATTTATGTTAGACAGTTATGGTGTTTTTAATATTTTGAAGAAAATTTGGGTTGTTTTTTTGTGTGTGTGATAACAGAACATCAGGCTTACTAGGTGATGGTCCAATTGTTGCATATAAAAAAGATAGATCTTTTAAGAATTTGTTGAAGTCTAGAATTTATGAATGTGCAAGGAAAAAGGCCATGTTTAAGTGTGGTCATCGTAGCCAATGCCCACACTGATAGCGAATGGTATAAAAATTTAACTAAGGGGTCATTTTACTTGTGAATCTTCTCAGGTAGCTTATAGAGCTTCATGCATAAAATGTGCAGTATTTTATGTTAGAAAGACAGGCAGTCAGCTTAAGGACAATGTATACGAGCGTCTTTTAAATATTAGGAAGAATAACATGAGGAATGCACTTGCAAAGCATGTTTTGGATTTGCCTTCTCATTCTTTTACATTTAGTGTCCTGAAGCAAGTTATTAAAGATGAGGGGGGCAATATGATGAATGAGCACCTCACTAAATGTAAACTAATGGTAGCCAAGACTTAATGCTATGAGGTTTCCTGGCATTAAAGAGGCTTGCTCTATTGTCTTTTAAAGTTGAAACATTTGTAAGTATAACATAGAGCATCACACAACACATTCAGTTTGGTTTTGGTGAATTTTAATTGTGTGTTGTTGTTTTTTATGATTTTTATGTACAGCAAATATTTTAATGGTAGTAAGTTTTTAAAGTCAATGTCAGTTTTAATATTTGTGGACATATTTATAACTAGTGGCTGGATATGTATTGATTTTTATGCAAATGAGTTTTTATTTTGACATGATGCTGTCCCTTCAAATAGTGATATTTTTTCTGCATACATTTATTTGAATGTCATTGGTCGAAGTGTGAATTGGAGGGGTATTTAAATGTCTAGTTAACAAAGGGATTCTGAAGAAGTTTCTTTACTATAAGAAATGAAAGCACATAATCAATAAATTCCAATTCTTTCAGGAGTGTGGAGGTGGTTCATTCATCTTAATTTCAGCCTGCATATTCAACACCAAGAGGGAAGTGTTACATATTTTGGAAGGACAAATAAGTCAAGGATGTTGGAAAAGCAAAAATATACATAAGGGAATAACTGGAAAAGGATGTTGAGAAGATGATTAGCTAACATATAATAAATAAATGGTAGGCAGCAGGAATAGACAGTGAAAGAAACAACTAGGAAGTAAGATCTTTAGCAGTAAGGTTGACAATTAAAACAGAAAAGTGCTACATTCATATTATTCGGCCATCTAGTGATAATATACGGGATGTTACAGTATATAATAAAATAAGATTCAAAGCAGACTTTGGAAGTTAGACTTGCTATGATAAACAATGTAAATTGGCTGGAGACATACTTAAGTACTGTAGTATCAAAAGTGTGGACACAGAAAAGATTAATGGGTGCATGATGTGGAAGTTTTGCAGCAAATGATAGTATTGGTTTCAAAAATGAAGACTTCTCGATTGTTTTCTTTCATGTGTTAAGCTGAGAAATCTAAAACTGAAGGCTTTAAAGGCAAATAGTAACTGTATAATAATGTAATTTGCCTGACCAATTTAGCAAGAACCTGGAGAGGCTACAAATATCAGGGCTGGGGACTAGAAAATAGCAGAGTTTGACAAGATTTGGAAATTCATACATAAGGGACTGGAAGGGTTACAAGAAAGTGTACAAAAGAAAGAGCCATCACACCATAAAAAGACCAGTATGGACGATATAAAAAGGTTAAAATGTGATAAAGTAAAAAAAGAATAAAAAAGTCTGTTCTATTAGGGAAACACAATCGTCCGTAAGGGAAAATGGATGCAGAGATGGAAGAAACATGGGTTGGGATTTAATAAAAAGGGGAAGAAAAATGGGAATTTACTCTGTAAAAGGATAATCAGATGAAAACTAATGATTAGGTGAAAGTTCTAAATGAGGATTCGATGTATTGCTCATCAAGAATGAAAAAGGAAGACTCCCAATGAGGGAGGACAAGACATCAACAGAAAAGGAGCACAGAGTGCAAATACAACAATGGAGAAGATGGAGAAGTCATTGAGAGGGCTGAAGAAGGATCAATCCTTTAAAGTGATAATGAGCAGTGAGACAGAATTCTACCAAGGGTTGTAAAAGGAGCTGCTGGGTTTTCATAACCTCACTGAATTAACTAATCAACATGTTTCTGTGACCATCTGTCGTCCTACTGGCGAGGGTGCAGGTGGAAGTGGTACCAGTTTTGAAGAACAAGTTAGGATAAACCCAGGAATTCACTTGTCAGTAAGTCTGACTTCAGCAATGAGAAAGCAATGGAAGCAATACTGAAGACTAAGCAGGAATATTAGAACAAAAATGGCTGATTGCTGACTTCAAGTGTGGTCTCTCAATAAACAGATCCTGTTAGATTTGCCTGATACAGATCAATGATTCGATTATTAACAGAGTGGACAAAAGAAACTACGTGGCTATGATGTAGTCAGATTTCATTAAAGCAGTTGCCTTTGCCCATTCTGACAGCTCCTTGCAAAAAATGACAGGAACAGGAGTAGGGAGTGTACAATGTGGATAGGAATAAGGCTGATTTGGTAACAGAAAACAGACGTTTTTTTTGATGGAGAAACACTAACACAATATGGAAGTAACAAATGAGTTCTTTAGGGATCTCTCCTGGTCAGCTGTCCTTGAGGAAATCATCAGAAATCGGGATGGTGATGATAACAGGTGAAGGAATAAGTATAAAGAGAGGATTAATAGAGGTATCATGAGATTTAGAAGTCATTAATGATTGTTTATAATTATACAAAATCTGCATTTTGACATTTATTTACAGGACAGTGCTTGGATGGGGACCTACTCTTGCAATGATTAAGATACGATGTGCAGATAATCAGTAACATCTCTAGTCAGTTTACATTGCCCATTTTGAAGGTCAGTCAAGTAATTTCATGTTCCATGTGCATACAAAGACAAGGTACACATCAGCTGGATGATGAAAATATAGAGGGAAACCATGTACCCAGTAATATATCAATTATGCACTCATTAAATAAGAAAGTTTGGAGTTTACTATTTGCCATAATATTGGAGACAGTTTCACAGATCAGTAATTACCCTTTATTTATTTCTAGCTGAAGCCTACAAACAACTATGCATAGACACCCTCTGCTGCCTCCAGTATTAAAGTAGAAGTCAGGACATACTAACAGCAGATGCTGGTTCTCATTATTTCCTTGGGCTTAGAATCTGTCTTGCCAAGTTATTAGTGTGCTATGATTTTAAGGAGATGCATAAAACATTGAAATTGACTCTAAAATTTAGTAATAGCTTTGTTAGTTTAACAGTCAAGTAGCTGAACGGTTATTTACTGGCCTGACAATATTAGCAGTCAAGTGGATAGGTCTATGTACTTCTAATTGGAATAAGTACATTGAGATGCTGTGCTATATCCATGCTACATCAATTGCGCAGATATATCTGACCACAAACAACCAGCTGTGCTACACCCATGCTACATCCATCCTATAGCTATGACCTACATCCATCCCACAGCTATGACCGATACCAAACAATCAGTTGTGCTACATCCATGCTACATCCATCCTAGTGCTATGACTGATACCAAACAATCAGCTATGCTACACCCATGCTACATCCATCCTGCAGCTATGGCTGATACCAATCAGTTGTGCTACATCTATGCTACATCCATCCTACAGCTATGACTAATGCTAAACAATCAGCTGTGCTACATCCGTGCTACATCCATCCTGCAGCTATGAGTGATACCAAACAATCAGCTATGCTACACCCACGCTACATCCATCCTGCAGCTATGACTGATACCAATCAGTTATGCTACATCCATGCTACCTCCATCCTGCAGCTATGACTGATACCAAACAATCAGCTATGCTACACCCATGCTGCATCCATCCTACAGCTATGACTGATACCAAACAATCAGCTATATTACACCCATGCTACATCCATCCTGCAGCTATGGCTGATACCAATCAGTTATGCTACATCCTTGCTACCTCCATCCTACAGCTATGACTAATACCAAACAATCAGCTGTGCTACATGTGTGCTACAACCATCCTGCAGCTAGGACTGGTACCTCTCAACCTCTTAGAGCAAAAAATCTGGACAAAGCCTAACATGATGGGGGGACAGATAGGGACAGATTTTAAATATTGCTCTTACAAACTTAGAAAGTTGATAGAATAATAGGTTTTACATTAGAATTAATTTTATGAAGGATGTGGAGTCTTAAACTCAAATGTTTGCCATTATTTAATGACTTCAGTCCTCAGCTATTTGCCAGAAAAGTAAAGATTTTAGGAGGAACACACCAAAAATATGCTGCATAAATCTGGACATTCTGCGAAAATCTGTACAGTTGAGAGGATCACTGATACCAAACAATCACCTGTGCTACAGGTGTGCAACATCCATCCTGCAGCTATGACTGACACCAAACAATCACTTGTGCTACATGTGTGCAACATCCATCCTGCAGCCATGACTGATACCAAACAATCAGCTGTACTACATCTGTGCTACATCCATCCTAGTGCTATGACTGATACCAAACAATCAGCTGTGCTACATCCATGCTACATCCATCCTGCAGCTATGACTGATAACAAACAATCAGCTGTGCTACATCTATGCTGCATCCATCCTACAGCTATGACTGATACCAAAAAAATCAGCTGTGCTACATCCTTGCTACATCCATCCTAGTGCTATGACTGAAACCAAACAATCAGCTGTGCTACACCCATGCTACATCCATCCTACAGCTATGACTAATGCTAAACAATCAGCTGTGCTACATCCATGCTACATCCATCCCAGTGCTATGACTGATACCAAATAATCAGCTGCGCTACATCCATAGTACATCCATCCTACAGCTATGACTAATAGCAAACAATCAGCTGTGCTACATCCTTGCTACATCCATCCTGCAGCTATGACTGATACCAAAGCTGTGCTACACCCATGCTACATCCATCCTAGTGCTATGACTGATACCAAATAATCAGCTGCACTACATCCATAGTACATCCATCCTATAACTATGACTGATACCAAACAATCAGCTGTGCTACATCAATGCCACATCCATCCTACAGCTATGACTAATGCTAAACAATCAGCTGTACTACATCCGTGCTACATCCATCCTGCAGCTATGACTAATGCTAAACAATCAACTGTACTACATCCATGCTACATCCATCCTACAGCTATGACTGATACCAAACAATCAGCTGTGCTACATTCGTGCTACATCCATCCTGCAGCTATGACTGATATCAAGTAATCTCTGTGTACTGAGATTTTAAACTTCCTGAAGCCTGTATTGCTATCAAGTAGTTGAACAAGTTCCATTATTTTAATTCTAGACAATTGAAGTCATTGGTATCAAGAAAGGATGGCTTCCTAGAGTATAACTTTGAAAGAACTGCAAAATGGTGCTAATGGCTTCAGATAATATGTTTAGATTTCTTGTATGTTGTCAGAGTACAGATTTTCCCAACAAGTAGGTTATTCAAGAGCTTTGCTCAGTTCAATCCAGGGCAAAAAAAATTACTTCAGTTTCTTAACATAGCCTTAAAAAAATTAAGATTGATATACCTGTAATCAGATTGTCAACGAGTGTTGTGGGCACACAGAAAATGCCCACAAGCAGGTCACTGACAGCCAGGTTTAAGATGAACAAGTTGGTCACTGTACGCATTCTTTTGTTCTTTAGGACAATGAAGCAGACAAGGCTGTTGCCAATCATACACAAAGCGAAGATGAACAAATATGAAATTATATAGCTGGCTGCCACACCAGGAGAGTGTTGGTAATAAGGTGAAAAAGTTATGTTCCCTTCATGGTTACTCCGTAGCAGAGCTGTCTCATTTGGGTCTTCAGATTTTGGACTAATGGTAATCATATTGTCTTTCAGCTCTGTAACTCAGCCTATATAAAGAGAAAAGAAAAAAAATAAACAAATTCACTTAATGATCTCTTTTTGTAATAAACATAGAAACATTAGTAAATTGTAGTACAGCATTCTTACAGTAAGTGTTTTCCTATATTCTAAAGTTTCTGGATAAGCTAGATATATTCTTATTCATTAACAAACTGCATAGTTCTCCTTTCATCTGCAAAGTATCGAGTCACTCAAGGAAATTAGTTAAGTTTTTTTGACATAAATTTGCTCTATACATCAACTAGAGACTATGCATAAGGTACTTGTAATTTAAAGAATGAAAAAAAATGGTGCAAGTGGAAAAAATACATTAAAGTAAGATACTGCACGTCACAAAAAGTTCCAGAATAATATGCAACTTCTTAAGTTCTTTATCTATTTCATAACATTCTTTTTCCCAAAAGCCAGCTCTATGACACAGGGGGGCAATGTACTGACTAAAGCCCGAACAAATGGACACCAATTAGCACACTGGCATTGGTGAAGCCAATCAGGGAAGAAATAAGTGGCTAATGCCAGCCCACCCATCCTGGGAAAAGATAAAGGTACTAGTCCCAGAGCAGGACTGACACTGTTTGGATGTACTACAGGAATACACTCCATGTGGGAAGGTGGGATGCAGATGTGGAAACCTGCTAAGAAGAGTATTGCTCTTTAGCCAATGATAGCGGCTCTGCATCAGTATACAGTTTTGCAGAGCCTAGCATAGTAGGCATTGTATTGTGCCTGATGGCCAACAAGAGGAGGAGTAGAAGAAGAAACAAGCCTTCACATTATCTGCAATTCCTGGCTCACACATACTGTATTGCTTTTTTTGTTTTTTTCCTGGATGCCAAAAATTAGAGACAAGGGATAAGTCAATGAGAGAGAGAATAGGGTTTCTGTGGTTCCAGGATACAGGAGAGAGGCGGACTGGGCATCTGTCTGTTCTGGCAAATGTGAGAAGGGCTGGTGGGCTGGTGAAAAAGAAAAAAAAGAAAGAAAAATGATTAATTATTAAACTTTACATGTTAGGAGCAGTTTGAACTGAAAGTTAGTGTGTAAAGTCGAATGCGATTCTCTATGCTGAACTTGGAGCAGAGTGCGTATGTGTTTGGGTCCCGCTTAAAAAAAAAAATCTATTTTTGCCTCTGGGCTGTTTTAAAAAACAGTCGACATTGGGAAGACCACAGGCATCAATGAAGATGCCCAGAAGTCACTGCTGTTTTAACCACAAGAAATAGGAAGCTGAGGGGACTGTGAAGTCACGTAATCTGAGTACATGATGTGGCTGCGGATTAGACCTGTTACTCTTGTGTTCTCTTCCCACACTTTAATTGTGAGGGAATGAGCAAGAGAGTGCAAAGACAAGAGATAAGCAACAACAATATCCTAGCAGGGTTAATCAGATAGTAGGGAAGCAATATGTTTTGGAGACTGTTGATGATGATTTTCTGTTTCTAATATAATACAAAGGCATGATCAACCAGATACTAGTGGCTTGCATGTTTTGTGGGCTGTTGATGACTTTTTTTTTTTTTAATTAGAATATCCTGGCAGGGTTAACTAGGTAAGGGACTAGGAAGCAATGTGTTTTAGGGGCTGTTGATGATTTCTTTTTAACATAATATCCTAGCAGGGTTAACTAAATATTAGAGACGATGAGGCAATGTGCTTTAGGGGCTGTCAATGATTTTTTTTAACATATTATCCTGCCAGAGTTAACCAAATACTAAGGGGGCAGTGTGCCTGGAGGCTGCCAGACTGCGGGTGTATTATTTCCAATAAAATATCCTGGCAGGGGTCAAACAGATACTTGGTATGTAGTGTGTTTTGGAAGCTACTTGCGGATATATTTTTTTTTTTATCTAATCTTTTTGCAGGGTCAATAAAGATAGATTAGAATGGTGTGTGAATGCTTTGTTATTGAAACTCTCACCTTGTATGACTAAAGTGTGTATGAGTAAGTAAACTGAAGTAAGATGAACTACAAGCTCTTGATTATGGGAAGAGAAAGAAATACAATAATGTAATCATTGTCTTCTCTTTTCATTATTTTAAACCTTATTTTGGGTAGGGAATTCAGCTGGGGCTATGCCTAGTATGTGTGAATGAAATGACTGGCCTCACTATTTTACTTCTGACTTGCTTTGCAAAAGTAATATATGTCACTGAGTGAAGTAAGATCAGCCACAAGCTCTGAACTCTGGCTATCATTTATAAGATCATAGGAGGTTAATAGGCTAATGTCCCTGGGGCCCTTACAAGCCTAGTCAGGACTTTATCCCAAAAAAGAAACCTCAGTCAGCACTTGTCACCTCTGTCAATGAGGGACACAGGTGGAAACCCTCATACAGTTTTATGGTTTCCCAGACACTTATCAAGGTTGCGCTTGAGGAGGGTTAGTGAGGTACTCTTATGTGTATGGAAAGTCTATTCCAGAGACACGGCAGCCTCTGGGAGACAAACATGTCTATCCAGCAGGTTTTGTTGATGTCGCATATTAGACTCAGACCTTTCAAATGGGTAATGCATGACATGTTAGACTTATGGATATGAAGCATCTTTAGTAGGGCAGGGTTCGAGACTGCCTTGTAGGTGAGACACAGATCACCTCTGCTATCTGTAAGATACAGAGTAGAGTGAGAGTGATAGTGATTGGAGCCTGTTCACACAGGACAGATGTTGAAGCCATAGATTCTCTTTGTGAGGTATTTCTGTGGCCTTTTCAGTTGGTGCAGATGTTTGGAGAGGTACATACCAAATGAGGTGTTATACTCAATTACTGGTCTAATGAAGGAGGAGTACAGAGCGGTAATAACCTCCTTTTTTCTGGATGCAATCCCTTTACTTATGAGATGAACCAAGTAAAAGGCTTTTCTGACCACTGCCACTTAATGATGGTCGAAAGTGAAATTGTTATCAACCTGATACCCAGGTTTCTCACCACAGGTTATAAATTTAGGGGGTTGTTGTTGATGTGGTAATATGTAGGTGCCATCTTTTTGCCGAATGGCCATGACTTTGGCATCAGTCATTAGTTGCTGTGAGACCCTCTTGCAGTACATTAACATCATTTGGGGAGTCAATGATAGCACCCAACGTATGTTCATCCACAAACTTGGTCAACTACAGGCCTTTTGTCTTTGCCTGGACCTCCAAGAGGTAGATACCAAACAGTAAGGGTCTCAGGACAGATCCCCTGGGAAAATCCACTAGTGACAGGTCTGCTATTGGAGGTGTAGGTACATATTTTGACCTTGAGGGTCCTGTCAGTGAGCCAGATGGCCACTCATCTTATGAGATAGGGATTTACGCCAAGTTGTGTTAGCTTTTCGATGATGCCTGAGTGGGGGATTGTGACAAAGGCCTTGGCTACATCAAGGTAAGCTGTATGTACTGACCTTCCCTCATCCAGGGCCTTGGTAACAGTCTCAAAGAAGTGAACCAGGTCCAACAGACAATATCTGCCCTTGAAGAATCTGAACCTGGTAGGATCAAATGCTTGGAGATTAACTATGTCCCTCTTTATGAGATCCATAATAATATACTCCATGGCTTTACAGATCAGACTTGTCAAGCTAATGGGGTGATAGTTTCCAGGATCAGTAGTGGCACCAACTTTATGCAAGGGGATGACAGTGTGAAAAAAATACACACATTAGTAAAAGTGTTGCTTTTATCCATTTTTTGTCATTGGACCTCACAAGATCAATCAGATACTGTGGCTGGACTGGGTTATAGGGACTGGGACTATGTGTGAATGAAGCAACTGGCTATGCTGTTTATTGTTGTAATTCTGACTTTGCATGACTGTAATAGATGTCTATATTTTCAAATTAATACAATCTAATTATAAAAATGTATGAGTCATTCTTAATGTATGTTATTTCATATCTGTTCATGTATACACTGAATGTCTGTATGACGTCCCTCCTCTCGGCAAGTGATCGAGTAGTCTCAATCCTCACTATGGTCACTGGTGAGGGATGTTCACTTGGAGAACAAACAGATACACACAGTATTTTGAGATGCAACTCTCTGCACCAAGCAAAACTTCCATTAACAGCACACTGGGAACACACTCCCATCCTGGAGCTGGGTTTCCCTCTCACTCACCAGGCTCCACATAGGACTCCACACTGACTACAGATATAGAGCTGAGTACTCAGCTGAGCATTCCAAGCCAAGTCCTCTATCACCCTCTCTGAGAAACCAGTGCTCTGTGTCCCTGCTCCAAGTAGCTGCTACACACACTCTTTGAGACCTGATATTCACACACACACACACACACACACACACACACACACACACACACACACACACACACACACACATGCGTACACACACATGCGTACACACACACGCGTATACACACACACACACACACACACACACACACACACACACACACACACACACACACACACACACACACCTGGGAAAGGCTAGAACAGATTTACCAGCTATGCTCACTCTGCCCAGATGATAAGTTAGATACTGCCACCAGAACACTCCAAAGCCAGCTACTCCAAGTTTCTTACCATGGTATCCAATTATACTAAGTAAAATTAACTAATACAAATGGTAGTGTTTGATGAATTCAGCAAGGCTTTCAGGAGCGGCCACAGTGTCACCAAATAAATATAAGTACTCTCAAAGGTTAAAATATTCTCTAAAAGACCAGCTACAATGAAAAGTTTAAATATATTTAATAATAACAAACAAAAGAACATGAAAATACTAAATGTCTACTTACAATAAACACCAGAGTTTCAGACACATGAAATATTAAAAATAACACTGATGGAAAGAGTAACACAGATACAGAAAAACAATGCCTAACTAATATTACTATATTTTTCTGACTGATCTAAAGAATTACTGTCCCCTCGTTCACTAACTAGACCAAGGCAAGATGATGTAGGTGAGTGGTCCTTCTTTTTCAGTTTTCAAAAACAGACTGCTCTGAGACCTCTGTCTCATCAAGTATTAAAACATAATTTCAGTGCTGGATTATAGAATGATATCACATTCATCTGGTCATCTGACTCTGGTTATCACACTACCCGTTTACTAGAAACTGAACCAAAATCTAGCAGATATGTGTCATAGCACACACACACACACAGCTTTGCTAAGATGCATTACAGCATCTGGAAGCTATACAACCATTTCGAAACATTCCACTTTGCCAGAGTAGCAATTATTGCCTCCCTAAGGACAATACAGTAGGATTCCTAGTACTGGTTTTCACAGACATTTTGTCCCTGGCTGCAATCATAACTGTAAGATGCAATTGTTATGGGCTAAACCAGGGAATTTAATTTTAAACTATTTTTCAAAGTCCTCTGGACTGAAATTAACCTCTTCTCTTCCAGTATCCTCTGTTACAATATATTAATTTCAACAATTACAATACAGTCTGGCATACAGGTGTATTTCTTTTCTGTCCAGCAAGACCCACTGTTGGTACATTTTTAACACAAGCAGCTTTGCAAATACATTTTCAACACAAGCACCAGGACAAATCAGTTTGATATACAAATGGCATATAATTCTTTACAAAACTCCAGCTAGCTATGCTGCCCTATGTTAGACATCCACTGGACTACTTTTTCTGGCATAGCTGGCAATACTTTGCATTATCACATCTCTCCCCTATTTAAAGACTCAAGTCGTTTCTCAAGTGACTCTGGAGAAATGTTGCTTCCTGTCTTGAGAACTCATTTGCATTGGCATTGCTGACCACACTACAGTGCTGCACTTTCATGTCATATACCTGCAACCCTAGGCCCCATCTTAGTAATCTTATGGGACAAGATCAGCTTATTAAAATCTATATTCATTTCAGTTAATTAATGATGCTATAATATGATTGTTAAAAAGCAAATATAAGTTGAATGCAGGGCTGTGGAAAAATACAGCTTCATAAGCTAGAATTATTACTGTGTCTTAACTGCATTCTTTTAATATGTAATAAGGAAAAAGTAAGTGTTGCATGAAGTCGAGGCATGTTAGTTACTACAAAAAGAATTTGTTAGCCTGTCTCCTCCAGGCTAGGAATGTGTTATTGTTTTGGAAGATTTGAAATGTCCAAGGTCAGAAACAAGACCCCTTGAAGTAGGTGGGTCATGTATAGGAAGGTGTTCACGTAAAGTCTGAGGTGAAAATCTAAAGGGATGAGGACATTTGCCAAAAAAATAAATAAAACCACAAGCAGGAAGAAAAGGTCACAGACCACAGAATGCAGGCAGTAAGAGCTGTGGAATCCAAACCAAAAGTGGATTCCAGCCAAAAAATGAACTAAAAAATACGCCATGAACTCCACATGAGGGATGAGGACATTTGCAAAGTTTTTTATTAGTCAGACTCATTGTAACATAATAAAATTGCATGACAAGTTGATAAGAAAAAAATGTATGAAAGATGTAGTTGCCTCTCTTCAGAGAGACTGACTACCAACTGCTATGAAGATTGTCTCCCAGTGCTATAAGAATAAAGATTCTGTACATCCGGAAGCGTTGTTCCTAACTGAAGGCATATAAGTTAAATTCTTAATGTTATTTATTTATGACTTTAACAATTTGGTGCCATTCTCTGGATCTGAACTTTGATATTGCAGCAGGCAGTTCTGGAATAGGGCCCATCACAGATTTTCTGTGAATTCCACACTGCTTTGTATGGAATAGTCAGAGACTCAGATATGCAGCTATTCAGGGTGTACAAACATACTAGCCTTGGCAGGGACATTGCTTTGTAAGGGGAAAGGGTTGGCTTGTGTTTTTTTTCTTTCTCTCTTTTAGACAATTTTAGCAAAATGTAGAATAAGTGCATGACTGTGTTTTTGTCTGACTGAGTTGTTTGTAAGGTATAAAAGTAATAGTGAGAGGACACCAGAGCAAATGAGAATAGTAAATGTATATGCACATACAGTAAAGGAAAAATTAACACAAGGAGATGCCTTGTGTCAAAAGCGGTACCGTCAGGATTGCAAGATAAGAAGTATGAGAGATGTTTTATTCTGTTAATGTGTGAATATATGAGAGAGAAAAGAAAAAGTTAAAAGTTAAAGATAAAGTTACAACAAGTTCATGAGCCCACCGCATGATTGGGATGTAGACTGCAAATGATTAAAACAATTTCATGAGCCAATCACATAATTGGGACATAGACTATATACTGTTAAAAGAAATTCATGGGCCACCCGCATGATAGGATGTAGATGTATGTGTTGTTAAAATAAATTCATGAGCCCAAAGCACGTTGGGACTTAAAAGTGTGATTGTGTGAAAGTACCCTTAGAGGGTCTGAAAGAGTGGTTAGTTCTGGACACAGTACCTATCCGCCCCATTATCCCAACTGCAATGCTGGAGTTGTAACTTTTGAGCTTGTGCTGGGTCAAAAGCAATGAGGTGCTGTGGGAAAAGACTGATCAAAACCTCTTCTCTGTTGCTGCATGCTGACAGACTTCCTATCATCCCCTCCCTCTGCGGTATATGGGTTACTGCAGTTATTTATTTATTTATTTATTTTTTGTCTTCGGAATGGTGAGGATCCAGGAGTTGTAAGGTAAGCCTAACATTTTTATTATTGCTTATTTATAAAATAAGAAAAATGGGAGCAAAGATAAGCAAGATCAAATCCCTGAAAAGGGAACACCTGCATATTTTATGTATTTTAACTTTAGGAAAGAAAGTTACAAATATTTGCCTGACTGGTTTCAGCTTACTAAGAATTGTTCTGGTGGGGTATTTCCATTAAATGGAACTTATGATACGACTAAATTGATGACATTGAAAGGTATTTTGGAAGAAAAGAAAAGCAAAGTAAGTGGGGAACAAATGACAGCATTTTATTCTTGGTACAGTGAAGCACTTAAAAGGGAAAAGGAGTCAGCATTAAGAGGGTTGCAGGATGTTAGTAAGAAATTGTTGCAACATGACCCACGCACTCAGGTCACTCCACAATAAGTACAGATATGACTCTGTCATTGTCCGTGTTGGTGTGAATGACCTGAGACATACCTCCCTGGACTACATGAAAAGAGTCATGGAAGAGCTTTCTGATCTTGTAGCCCAGGCAGGTGTGAACCTAGCCCTGAGTAGCATTCTGTCATCACCCAGAGTGATGCCACAGTACAAGGACAAAATGATTGACTTCAACAATTGAATAAGCCTCTGGTGCCATTCTAAAGGGATCCAGTATCTGTCTGCCTGGGATGACATGGTCGACAGACCACGATGTTTTGCCAGAGATGGCCTGTACCTGTCACCCCTGGGATTCCGGATACTAGCTAAGGTTTTTGCTGCCCTATAGTGCCTTTTTAGGCAAGGTTCAAATGACAAATTCACCACTGTAACAGGAACAGGCAAGCAAAAACTGAGGGTGATGCTACTCAATGCTTGAAGTCTAAATCTAAAAATGCACGCACTCGAGGCACTCCTTAAAATGGAGAACATCGATATATGTGCAATGACTGAGACCTAGTTCAAGGCTCCAGAGAGCAACCCTGCACTACCAGGCTATAACTCATACCACACTTTTCGGCCATGTAACCTGGACCAGAACACCAAAGATGGAGGTGTGTCCATATTCATTAAGGATATCCACACCTTCAGGCTAGTTTCTCAGCATAATGCAGCCGAGGTTATCCAAGTGCAACTAACTCTGGGCAAAACTGCCATCCAAATTGTAGCTTGCTACAGATCACCCACCATGCCCCAGAATTCCCACTCCTCTTTTCTTGATGTACTGGAAAATATTAGGGTTCAACCAAACACCCTAATAATGGGCGATTTCAACTACCCCACCATTAACTGGGAAAACTACTCATGTACCAAATCCTTCACTAAATACTTTCTGGAATTCATAAACTTCAATGCCCTGGATCAACTTATCCACACCCCCACCAGGGGCAACAATATCCTAGATCTAGCCATTACCAACATGAGTGACCAGTGTTCCACACCTGAAATCAATGCCTCATTGGTCTGATCCAACCATAAGCTAATTACCCTAGATATCCACATCCTGCCCCCATTAAGGAAACCATGGTAAAATATTTCTCCAAAGCCAACTTCATGCTTCTTAACACAGAAGTGGTGAACTTCATGACACCCATGCAGATGGACAATACAGTTAAGACTACCGAATCCTACACAGTTGCACTTTATAGACACTTACATGACTGCATGGATCATGCTATCCCAAACAGAACCAAGATGCTATCCTGCAAATAAAGGAAGCCAATCTGGCGGTCCCCCTGCCATAAACAAACTGTACAACAGAAGGAAGAAACTGTTGCAAACGAGAGTAAAATCCCATGAGTGGAGGAGCTCCCTGGTCAGCCTCAGTTAGAAGCTGCAATCCCTGATAAAATCCTCCAAAGCTAGTTACGAAAACAAAATCACCACTGATTTTAAAGACAACCATACAGCAATCTATAGCTATGTCAAGAATCTCAATGGCAACACTCAGATCTGCTCTGAGATACAGCACAATGGCACTAAATATACAGACCCAACTGATATTGCCAACATCCTGGCAGATAGGTTCAGTGCTAACTTTACCCCCCTCTCACCCCCTAAAGAGCCCATCACTATACTGGAAAAATGTAAAGTTCCTGTAATTACGGCTGCACAGGTAAAAACCACACTCTCCAAAGCCAAGAACACAGCATCCATGGGACCAGACAACATCCCAGGCTGCATTCTACATGAACTACAGAACGAACTGGCACCCCACCTAAGTACCATGTTCAATCATAGCCTCACCTCAGGCTTTGTGCCTGCTGAATGGCGCACAGCGATGGTTATCCCACTCCACAAGGGGGGAGCCACCACGGATCCCGGGAACTACCACCCCATTAGCCTGATGAGCCTGGTCTGCAAGGCCATGAAATGCATCATCATGGAAATTATAAACAAAGACATTGGTAATCTCCAAACTCAGGACCCCACCCAGTTCGGGTTTGTAAAAGGCAGATCATGTCTCCTAAACCTGATAGACTTCTTTGAAGCAGTCAACAAAGCCATAGACAAGGGTAAGGTGATTCACACAGCCTATCTAGATCTTGCCAATGCTTTCGACACCATCCCCCACTCTGGAATTATAGATAAACTCACTAAACTAGGTATAAATCCCTATGTCACAAGATGGGTTGCCAACTGGCTCACTGACAGAACCCACACTGTTAAAGTAGCAGACTCCAAATCCGACTTCAGACCAGTGACAAGTGGAGTACCACAGGGTTCAGTCCTGGGTCCTCTCCCATTTGGTATCTACTTCTCTGAAGTACAGGCTAACACAGAAGGTCTTTGGCTAATGAAGTTCGCAGATGACTGCAAACTAGGAGCCATAATCGAAACTCCTGACAATGTGGACATCCTACAAAAGGGCCTCACTGAGACAGATGCCTGGTGTCAAAGCCATGGCCTCAAGCTCAATGCCAAAAAGTGCATTGTCATCCCCTTTGGTAAAAACTCTGTCCATAAACTACAACATAGGCGGCAGTATACTTAACACCGAAAGTGTGATAAGAGACCTTGGGACACAGGTGGACAGTAGTCTCTCCTTTGATAATCACATCACCACAGCAGTCAGGAAATCCTTTTATGTGGCACACCTCATCACAAAAGGTTTCTCATCCAGAAAAAAGAGGTCATTATTCCCCTTTACTCATCACTCATTAGACCCATTATAGAGTACAATGCCCCTTTTGGTATGTACTTCACAGGGCATCTACAACAACTGGAAAGGCCGCAGAAATACCTCACAAAGAGGATTACCAGCCTCAAACAGATGCCCTACGCAGACTGTCTCAAAAATCTTGAGCTTTACTCCATTGCATATCACCTTCTCAGAGGTGATCTCTGCCTAACATACAAAGCTATGTCAAACCCAGAGCTGTTAGACATGCTCCACTTAAAAAAATCCCAATCCCTCTGAGCTACACGCTCCAGGGACCTTAACCTTGTCACCACAGTAAACAGAACATACCAGAGGGATAGATTCCTGTCCCAGAGACTTCCCATACTCTGGAATAAACTACCTATCTATATCAAACAAAGCTCCTCATTAGCACTCTTCAAGAAAAATCTTGATGATTGGATGGGAAATAGGAAATTCACCCCAGGGATCACCTCTGTGGCTCTGCTCTACAGTGGCACAGGAAAATAATTTTCTTGGGTGGCAAAAGCCAGGGTACCTTTTTGGCTGGGCTTGTATAGGCCCCAGAGCCGATAGCCTAGTACCGACCTATGAACAAGTAAAAGAAGTTAAAAAGGCAGTACAGACCAGTAAAAAAAGATCCTTTTATTGTGTCTTAGCACATTTGGAGCAAACTGAGGATGGCCAAAAAACAGAAACTTCTGAAGAGGATGATAATTCTCCAGTAGCTACTGCACCCCCACCCCCATATGCACTAGTATGGGTACCTCCTGTACAAGACTGTTGTTTCTCAGACCCCTACCTTTTGGTCTACTGTCCATTGGACATTTAGTTTGTGTGATATTGGTGCATCTCAGACTGGTTCCCTTGTTTAATGTTCATCTTTTGAACAGGCATCTGCAGTCGAGAGGGGTTCTTCTTCCTATCCTTCTCAGGTAGCTACTACTTCCCCAATAGGGGCATTAGTATTTGACATTCCTGTATCTCACCACACACGCTCACATGACAGGGTACAACAGGAGATTACAACCTCTGGAGGGGATCTTTTGGCACCTCTCAGGGAAATTTTGGGGGCTAACAATATAGAACTTGTTCATCGACATTGGATCCCTGCTGATCTGCATACTACATCTAAATAATTTTCCAAATATTAGAGAAGATCCATTAAAATTCAAAGAAGAATTAAAACCCATCATAGAATGTTACAATCCTACTTTGACAGATTTAAATCAAATGATGAGGCTAGTTACTTCAGATGAAATAAGAAAGCATTTACTGGAAAAGCCTGAGATAACAGGTTTCACTCTCATAGGGAATGAATTAACAGATAAATGAACAGCATTGATAAACAAGATTATATATGTGTGCCAAGTTATGACTGACTGGTCTAAAATACAGGCATGTAAACAAAATAAAGGGGAAGCCCCTGCAGACTATTTGAGTCACCTTAAAACAGTATTTGCTAGACATTCAGGAATACCAGACCCAGAAAAGCAAGCTAAGCCAGCTATTGCAGCAGCCTTTGTGCAGGGTCTGCAAGCCCCTGTACAAAATCAAATAAAGCAGGTGCTCATAGACTGGCAAGGAAAGGACTTGGAGTCTTTATTAAGTGCTGCAAATCACTCTACAGAGTACCAGGAAAAATTAAGAAAGTATACTGAGGATAAGCTGTTAACTTTAGAAATCAGGCAGCTGGAAAACCCAAGGGGTCAAGGCAGAAGCAGGAGAAGGGGTAGAGGAATTGATAGAGGATTTAGCAAAAGCACTGATCAAGGGGAACAACGTGCAGGTGGTTGGCAACAATGAACTAGCAGTGCCTCTCTGGCTTCATCCAACACATTTTGCTTCAATTGTGGAGAAGCAGGACATTAGAGAGGGAAATGCTCACACAGGGAAATGCTCACACAGGCAAATGCAAAGAGCCCAAGATACTTGGACTGTATGGCAACCAAATTATAATAATGCAGTTTTTCCTCCACCACTTCCTCAGATTGGAAGGAGTCAGGAAGCTCCATACTGACTAGGTCAAGGAAATTATGCAGAAGTGAATCTCAACTCTCTACTGCCAAGAGATAAAAATGGACCCTACATTAAGATGAAAATAAATTCAAAGAAAACCCCATTTCTGGTGGACACTGGGTCCACTAGGTCAGTGCTAAAAATTACTTCAGATAGTCAAATACCAGTATCAGTGCATAAAGTTAAAGCAGTCAGAGTAACAAATACTGCTGTTATGTATATTGTTTCCGAGCCCATCCCCATTTCTTTAGGTCCGATCGAAGAAATGCATTCTTTTCTTTTGAGTACTACTGCACCAGTAAATCTACTAGGAAGAGATTTGTTATTCAAGCTGGGTTGCACTATTTACTGTAACCCAGAAGGGGTGTATCTAAATGTTTCAACAGAATCAGAGGGGAAAGTATTGGCAGTTTTAGCAGAAGCTGAGGAACAGCCTGTTGGAAGCATACAGGCAGATGGAGAGTTACTACAGCTGGTACCTGCCAACTTGTGGGCTAAGCATGCAAATGAAGTAGGTATGCTGAAATCAGTAGAACCAGTAAAAATAAAATTAAATCCATCAAAACCTCTACCTAGAGTTCCACAATATCCACTAAAGCTGGGAGTAGAGCAAGAAATCAAACCTGTAATTCAGTCTCTGATACAGCAAGGGATAATAATACCAGCTAAAAGCTCTTGTAATACTCCTATTTTTCCAGTGAAAAAGACAGGGAAGGATACTTATAGATTTGTACAAGACTTACGGGCTATAAATAATGTAGTACTACCTACTTTTCCTGTTGTTCCAAATCCAGCAACAATGACGTTACATACCACCTACAGCTAGTTAGTTTTCTGTAATAGATTTATGCTCAGCATTCTTCTCTATACCTATTCACTCTGACAGTCAGTTTCTGTTTGCTTTCCTTTATCAGGGACAGCTATATACATGGACATAGTTGCCACAAGGATATACTACATCTCCTTCATTATTTTCCTAAATTCTGAAAAAAAGATTTGGTGAACATTTCTGGGTGGGCCTGTGCTAGTACAATATGTAGATGATTTACTGATAGCATCAAATTCTTTTCAGCAGTGTCAGCAGGGTACCTCACATCTTCTGGCTATCCTTGTAGAGAAGGGACACAAAGTGTCTAGAGAAAAGCTACAATTGTGGTCATCTCAGGTACGTTATCTTGGTCATTTAATATCTCAGGGTAGCAGGCAAGTGTTACCATCTCATATTGATGTAATATCTAAGGTCCCACATCTGTCTAAACAGAGACAGCTTAGGTCTTTCCTATGTATGACAGGATACTGCAGACAGTGGATCCCTAACTGCACAGAAATCGCCAAACCTTTGACAAATATTTTAAAGCAGGATACACCAGACCCTCTCCACTGGAATAGTGAAGAGGAAAATTCATTTCAGAATTTGAAGCAAGCTTTAGCTACTGTCCCAGCTTTAGGCTTACCAGACTATACTAAACCTTTGATTTTATTCTGTCATGAAAGAAATGAGTTTGCTCAAGGAGTACTTGTACAAAAACATGGAGCTAGCAATCATCCATTAGCTTATTACAGCACAGCACTTGATTCTGTTGCAAAAGGTTTTCCACCTTGTTTAAGGGCAGTTACCAATGCTGCCATTCTGTTTTAATCTGGCACAATCGTTGGTGCTTGGGCATGATCTCACAGTAGCTGTCCCTCATTCTGTATCATCTCTTGCTTAAAATGAAAACTCAACCACTTTCAACTGCACGTCTAACTAGATATGAACTTACACTTCTTTCTGATCCATCTATTTCTCTGCCCCACTGTCCTGTTCTAAATACTGCATCTCTGTTGCCTACTGCTGAGTTTGGTGAAGAGCATGATTGTGTGTGTATAACTAACTATTTTCTTTCTCCTAGGGAGGACTTAAAAGGCACACCTATACCCAATGCTGAACTGAACTTGTTTGTAGACAGCTCTTGTGGAAGAAATCAAACAGGGAAGCTGATTTCTGGAATAGCCATCTGCACCAAAGAGACAATATTGTTGCAACAAAGATTAGAGGGTATTCACTCTGCTCAAATAACTGAGCTAGTGGCTTTGTAAAAAGCTTGTGAGTTAGCCAAAGACAAGGTGACCAATATTTTTACAGACAGCTGTTATGCTTTCAGGGTGGTACATGCTTTTGGGTAACTTTGGAAAGAGATAGTGTTTTTTACCTCTTCATGGAATCAGATAAAAAATTCAGGGTACATAAAATCATTGTTAGATGCACTTTTGCTACCTACGAGGCTGTCTATAATCAAATGTTATGCATATCAAAAAGCACTACATGTTGTTACCAATAGTAACAGTTTAGCAGACCAAGCTGCTAAACAAGCAGTAGCAGATTGTTACAAAAATCTGTGTATGCTAATGATAACAAACTACGACAGTAATGATGTGTTTGATTTTGAAAAGTTGTCAGTCTTTCAAACTGAAGCATCACAGGGAGAAGATTAGAGATGGCTAAAGGATGGATGTAGAAAATCCTCTGATGGCATATGGCGACATCCGTATGGCTGACTGGTGGCACCTGCCTCTTTGTTACCTTACCTGGTAAGAGCATATCATTTTTCCGGCCCATACAGGTAAGACAGCTTTATTTAATCAAATTACCCAATGTTGGTATGCCCCTCATGTCTCCTCTTTGATATTTCAGTATGTACAAAATTGCAGAATATGTTTGGAGTATAAGATAAGCAAACAAGCCAACAGCAAGACTGCATGTTAACCTCTACCCTGGGGACCTTTTGTTAACATTCAGCTGGACTTTATCCAGATGCCTAAGACTAATAATTTACAATTTATTTTGGTGTTGGTGTGTATGTTCTCAGGATGAGTGGAAGCTTACCCATGTTGCAGAGCTGATGCAGTCACAGTTATTAAGAAACTTCTGAATGAATACATACTGAAATTTGGTATACCATATACTGTTAATAGGGACCAGGGAACACATTTCAATAATGCATTGCTTAAAAGATAATGCAAAATATTTTAATACTAAGTTGAGTTTTCACTTCCCCAACCATCCACAGTCATTTGGATTAGTGGAAAGGGTAAACAGGACCCTTAAAAATAAAAGGTTGACGATTTGTGATGAAACCCACTTAAGGTGGCCCAAAGCCCTTTCCTTAGCATTAATGAGTATGAGGGTCTCACTGAATGCCACCAGGAAGTTGAGGCCATACAAAATATTAATGGGGGACCCATGGTCCTTCCAGCTATTCCTCCCATGAGAAATACTGATTTACCTTTGTCAGATGATGCTATGGTTTCTTAATGCAGGAAACTCCTTAATATTTTGCAGCAATATCATTGAACAGTAAGAGCAGTGTTACCAAAGCCTCCTGACCAGCCCTGTTATCAACTACAACCAGGTGATTGGGTTTACATGAAAATTTTCCAGAGGAAAAACAGCCTCAGCCTGAGGGGGAAGGGTCCTTTTCAGGTCCTGCTAACCACCTTGACAGCAGTTTGCTGTGCAGGACTACCAACATGGTGCCATTCATCTCATTGTAAGAAGACCTGCCATGTGGGGACCTTGGAGGAATCATTGCAGCCAACAGAAGGAGATGGAGGTGCAACAGATAAATCATCTGCCAGTGAGAAAGTTAACTTCAGTAGCAGTCCATGATGAAGCCAGTGACAACAGGTACTTTTGTTTTGTTTCTGCTGCTGTTTTCTTCTATAAACTGGTCAGGAGAAAACAGTTTCCTGCTGGTCCTTCAGCAGTATGCCAAAAATTTAAACAAAACAAACTGCTGGATATGTTCACATATACTTCATCATTCTAAGGCAGGGATTGCTATGATTGCTATCCCTGCATCACAGGTGTCATTTGAAAATTACCTTAATGACATCAGCTTAATCTGGCATAATGTAACTGATTTTTCAAAGGTTGTGTATCTTCAACTTGTGACTACACAACATGGAGACACATGTTATGCCATTTACTATATCTGTGATGATCGTGCCTACCCCTGGTTGCCTACAAACTGGTCTGGATGTTGCTTTATAGGCTATATTACTCCTACTATTCAACATTTTGAACACCCACAGTAGGTAGACTGAGAAATAAGTATGCAATCCACTGGGCCAAACAAGTATTTTTAATTTTTATTCCTGGGTATGGAGTGTCAAGGACAATGCTTGAAATCACCATGCTTGCTCAAATTCTACAGGAGGTAACCAATGAAACTTCACATAACATCAGGATGGCAAATCAAGAAATGACTGAAATGTGAACTGTGGTGTTACAGAATTGAATGGCACCTGATGCAAAGAGGGGGTCATGTGCCCTCATAGGGAATAGTTGCTGTTCATATATTAGCGACTATCATGATGAACAGGAAAAACTGGAAAATATTGTGGAGCAAAGGGCCAAAGATTTGGACAGCACATCAAAACAATGGACACTTTTTGGATGGTTCCACAGTATTTTTGGTAACTTGGGAACTAGCATAATCCAGGGTATTATCATTGCACTTTTTATTATATTTGTGATCATTTTAGTATTTTCTATTCTAAAGGCTGTGATTACAAGGTGTAACCTCACCTGCACATGAAATGCCACTGCATGCACCAATCAATGACAATTTTATTATAATAGAAGATGATTATTATGATGCAGAGGTGTACTTTATCAAGTTAAGAAAAATAAAAATATATTACATGTATGGTATGGCACTGATAGTGTCAAAGGGAGAAAACTGTTATGGGAAAAGATCAGATTATTAAAATCTATATTAATTTCAGTTCATTAATGATGCTATAATATGATTGTTATAAAGCAAATATAATTTGTATGCAGGGCTGTGGAAAAATACCAGCTTTATAAGCTAGAATTATTTCTGTGTCTTAACTGCATTCTTTTAATTGATTTTAATTGTTGCATGAAGTTGAGGCATGTTAGTTCCTATAAAAGGAATTAGTTAGCCTGACTCCTTCAGGCTAGGAGTGCATTGTTGCTAGGGAATGTTTGAATAATCCAAAGTCAGAAACAAGACCCCATGGAAGCAGGTGGGTCATCTATAGGAAGGTGTTCCCATGAAGTCTGAGGCAAAAATCATGAGGGATGAGGACATTTGCAAAGTTTTCTATTAGTCAGAGTCATTATAATGTAATAAAATTGCATAACAAGTTGATAAAAATAAAATGTATAAAAGATGTAGTTGTCTCTCTTCAGAGAGACTGACTACCAACTGCTATGAAGATTGTCTCTCCGCACTGTAAGAATAAAATTTCTGTTTGCACATACTAAATTGTTGTGCCAGACTGAAGGCATATAAGGCAAATTCTTAATAGTTATTTATTTATTACTTTAACAGTTACTTGGCATTTTTCTGGATGGTGCAATGTACCCATAGATCAGATTCCTCCTGCCACCCATTGCAAATACTCAGCATAAGGGCCTCCCATACATGGTAAGACTTCATCATGTTAACATGGTGCAATCCATGCCCCTACCTCCTGGCTAGCAGGTGTATCATGTAGTTAACATCACTGGCTTTCCTTATCACTTTGAATGATCCATCCTAAGCTTCCTGTAGCTCATTGTGTCTGACAGGAATAAGAACCATAACTTGCTGTCCCACAGCATGCTCTCAAGCTTGAGCATTCCTGTCATACCAGACCTTTTCTGCTATTGGGCTCCTACCAGGTTCTCCTGGGCCATGTCCATGAGCTCCATAAGCCTTGTCCAGAGGTTTAGGACATATGTCACAACAGACTCCTTGAGGGATTTACACTCACCCTCCCACTCATCACAAATCAAATCTAAAGGCTCTTCACCCTATGTCCATGTAGCAATTCAAAGGGTGAAAAACCTGTGGATTCCTGGGTTACCTCTCTGTATTCCTACAGGAGATAGAGCAACTATTTGTCATACTGTCTCTTAAAATGGTCTGCAAATGCCCATAGACTGGCCTTTAATGTAGAGTTTAACCTCTCCACAAGACCATTAGTCTGGGGTGGTATAGAGTGTTTTTAGGTGCTTTACTCCACAACACTTCCATATACAATCCAGCAAGTCTGACATGAAACTGGCATCTCTGTTAGCCAATATTTCTCTTGGGAAACCTACCCTGTTGAAATGTATTTATTTATTTATTTATTTTACTTTTGTTCACAGGATAGTCCAGCTGGGTTACATGACCCATTTTCAGTGGAGGCCCAGGGAGAAAGGTCTCCAACACTTAAATCAACAAAATGAATTACAAGATACATTAGTAACATAAACATGTGTACATAACATAGTAGGTTAATAACTTATACATAATTCAAATATTCAGTTAGTAACAAAGATATAGTATGTACAGATTTTTTCTCTTCTCTGCAATGATGAATGACAAAGCCACTGCCTCATTGTATCTAGCAGCTTAATCTACTACCATCAGGATATATTTCTTCCATGTGGAACTTGGGGTAGTCAGAGGCTGCACAATGTCCATAGCTACCCTATGAAATGGCTCCTCAGTCAAGAGCAAAGGCATCAAAGGAGGCTTGATCTTATCTCCTGCCTTCTCTATGTTTTGGCATTGCCTGCAATACCTAGTTAAATCCCTTAGAATCCCATGCCAAGAAAAGTTCTGCATAATACATCTCTTGGTATGCTTTATGCCTATATGACCTGCCAAATGAATGTCAGACTGTAAGCTCTGAGCACTACCAACTGCTGTATTACCCCACCCTCTAACCCTCCCTCAGGGTCCACTCTCTATACAGTAACCCTTTTTTCCAGTATACAGACTCCCCCTTGCCTTGAGAATCAGGTGCCTCCCAAGCTACCTCACTCAAGCATCTTAGTGTACGGTCTGACAGCTGAGCCTGTCTGAAATCTAGCTTTGTGACCCTTCACAGCTACCCTTCCACAGGAAGTCTTATATCCTCTGACAGCGGTGCCTCACTGTCAGCCTGGATACTACCACTCACCGCTGCTTCTGAAGTCACTATGTCCAAGGGAATATCAGTACCTACCAGCAGCTGTGGCTCACTTTCAGACTTACTGCTACAGGGTAGCTTCCTCCCTGAAATAGCCATCTGACTAGGCTTGGCTTCAGGTGTGGGGGTCTGTCTTGGTCTCCCCCAGGCTATCATCCCCATATGCCTGGCTCCAAGCCTGACTGCATGTAACTGCATGCTCACAAGTTATAACATTATCAAAATTATTCCATATCAGGGCATCTGCAGGAATATCCTCAAACAACCCTACTTTCTTGCTCCCTTTTCCACATTCACATTCAAGGTGAACCCTGGACAAAGGCATTTGGAATGGTATCCCTCCCAATGCTCTGACTGGAGTGGACTACCCAAGTGAGTACTGCTCCTGTTTAACCACTGCTCACAATGGTTAAGTCAGAGGCTGTGTCTCTCTTAACAGTGGCCTGTTTTCCATCCACTAAGATAGGATATAAACTCTGGTGATAGTCTGGTGCCCTTGTTGTTTCCAGCAACTTACCTCTGGCATACCGTTATTCCCAGTTGCTGGCTCCCCCACCTTTTATCCCCACCTTGCTTCCATGGACATCTGTATGCTACATGGACCCACTAGTTTCATTTAAAACATCTAAACCTTGATCCTGGCTGTGTACCTGAACTAGTGGCTTCCCCTATTACTGGTGGACTCTGCTGTGGTTGCTTAGGCTGCATCATGGATTCCCTTAAATCAATGTGAGCACTGGGTATCCCTTCTTGTGCAGTGATGCCCTGCTTGCTAAGTAGAGATCCCATTTTTCCCTCAGCTCATTTACAGAGTTATACTCCTGGTCTGCCAACCAATTCTTGTACCCTCAGGCAAAGTGCTAAGGGCTTGTTCCCCTCACCAAAAGGTCTGCCAGCCTATCAAAAATTGTGACCTGACACCAACTCACCCACCTATAAATATAAGTGCTTAACTTAGCAATATAATCACATACACTTTCATCTGCCTTGTGTATATGCTCACAAATCTTATTTCTTTAAGCTTCAGCTGTTAACTTAAAACATTTCAATATATATTGTATAACTTTATCATAGTTTAAATAATCAATATCAGACAATTTCGAAACAGCAGTTACAGCTTTACCATGGAGTAAGGGGATCAGGAACCATACCCAGTGCCCTTGGTCAACATTATACTGTTTATATACTCTTTCAAATGAGAGAATAAAACTATGAAATGTATCACCCTTTTTAATCTGTGGAAGAAATTTACTGATGTTTATTGCTTCTGGGGCTCTGTTATCCCCCCCCCCCCCCATTACTTCCATAACCCTGATGAACAGTCAGCATCTCCCTCTCATGTTGGCAATGCTTCTCATTTTCATCAGCCTCCAAACACCACAGTTTCTCATTTTCTTCAGCCTCCAAATGTTACAGTCTTTCTGTGGATTATAATTCCAAATCTTTGGTCTCCTGTTCAAGTGTCTTTAACTCCAGATGGATTGTTTAAGTCCTCTGAGGATAAGGTGAACTGTTCTGTTTCTGAGGGCTGCAAATATCCTTTGCCAGACTGGTTATCCTCCTGGCTGCTGGTCTGAGCTACAGCTGTGACTAAGGCTGAAATAATTTTCTCTTTGCACACCTTGGCCAACTGCTTCTATGTCAGCTTGCCATAATCTGCAGCTGACATTTTTGCCTGCTGTCCCTGAATAAACTAAACTAACAAAAAATGAATAAAACTGGTGTGGAAATGAAACTCAGTACATTTACCTTGTGGCTGGTGAGAGTACACATACCTTCAGTGAAAACTACCTACAGGCTGCAGAAGTTCAATTAATATTAACACCACTGCTCAGTAATATGTGATGCCCCTCTTCTGGGCCAGTGATCAAGGAGTCTCAATCTTCACCCTGAACACCAGTGAGAATCATTCACTTGGAACAAAAATAGCTACACACAGCTGCAGCTCTCTGCACCATGCACAATTTCAGTTAAGAGCCCATCCAGAACATACTTATTTCCTGGGACTGGGTTTCACTCTCTCTCACCAGGCCCCAAATAAGACTCCACACTGACCACAGCTGTAGAGTAGAGTCCTCAACAGAGTGTTCCAAGCCAAGTCCTCCACCACTCTCTCTGTGAAACCAGTGCTCTGTGTCCATGCTCCAAGTAGCTGATACACACACTCTTTGAGATTTGATTTTCATACACCCACACACATACATAAATATACACACACAGAGACACCCACACACACACACACACACACACACACACACACACACACACACACACACACACACACACACACACACACACACACACACACACACACACACGCACACACACACACACACACACACACACACACACACACACACACATATTTGGGAAAGGCTGTCACAAATTTATCACACACATACGCACACACATCCGGGAAAGGCTGCCACAAATTTATCAGCTATGACCCCTCTTCCTAGACTATAAGATAGATACTGACACCAGAACCCTCTAAAGCCACCTACTCTAAGGCTTTTGCCAAGGAATCCAATTATATTTAGTAAGTTTAACTAATGCAAATGGTAGTGTTTGATGAATGCAGCAAGGCTTTCAGGAGCAACCACAATGTCACCAAATAAATATAGTACTCTCAAAGGTTAAAATATTCTAAAACACCAGTGACAATGAGAAGTTTAAATATTTAAATAATAAAGAATAAAAAAAAACATGAAAATACTATTTACAATAAACACCAGAGTTTCAGACACAGGAAATATTAAAAATAGTATGGCTGAATAGATTCACACATATACAGAAAAACAATACTTAACTAATCTCACTATATTTTCCTGACTGATCTAAAGATTTACTGTCCCCCAATTCACTTACTAGAGCAAGGCAAGATAATTTAGGTGAGTGGTACTTCTTTGTCAGGTTTCAAAAACAGACTGTGCTGAGACTTCTGTCTCATCTACTATTAACAGAAAGAAAACAGGACCAGCATACAAAGCACCTTAAAAATGAATTTATTATTTGAGGTTCTTGAAAAACAGACTGGTTTCGGCAAATATTTAACAAAGCCTTCCTCAGTGTTTGAAAAACAACAGTAAAGAACCTGTATTGAAATACTCAAATGAGTCATGTGCTTAATTACATATGCTCATTCAGACCTTGCTTAAAGAGCCCACCAAGTTTAATAATCCATTTTTTTCTCCATTGAATTTAATAAATTATGCCAACCTGATTTGTTATGCCTGGATCTTCTAATTTTGTCAATGATGGTAAAACTAAAAGTAGCATTTGGATGTACCAAAGAATGCTTGTATAAAGCATTGGTATCTCTCTTATGTCTGATATCACTAAAATGTTCAGAGATTCGAAGCTTCAAGGGTCTGGAGGTTTAGCCTATATAGAATGTAGGGCATGTGCATTTGGCCAAATAAATGACCCAATCTGAGGAACAGTTAGCAAAAAATGTTATATTGAATACATGAGAGGTGTTTTGACTCCTGAAACTGGTGGTTTTAAGTATGATGTTGCAATAGATACAGTGTCCACAAGGGAAGCAACCAATTAGTGGAGCCCCTGATAATGTGGTCTGGATAATTTTAGAGTCTTTTTTTTCAAGATGTTTAAAATGATTAAAAAAGGCAGATAAGTTTTTGCCTTTATGAAAGGAAAACGAACATCTGTCTCCAAGAATGTCCTGAAGTCTAGGTTCACATGTTAATATGTTCCAATTGTGTTGAAAAATTTCCATCAATGTATTGGTATTCTGACTGTATGTGGTGATGAATCTAGGTGCTGCTGAGGGTGATTTGTGTCTAGTTTTGTAGCGAATCAATTCAGTATGTTCCATCTGGTCAACTGTGTGTTTGGAATGTAATAATTGACCCATTTTGTACCCACA
Organism: Protopterus annectens; assembly: GCF_019279795.1. NCBI lineage: Eukaryota > Metazoa > Chordata > Ceratodontiformes > Protopteridae > Protopterus > Protopterus annectens. The sequence continues at coordinate 1,453,564,451 of NC_056743.1, forward strand.
ATCTCTAAATCGATGTACTAAGTCATCTCTGAAGTGTCTATACATGTGCTGATCAGAACAAATGTGTTTAATACGCATGAACTGTGATTTGGGAATGTTTTTGCAGATGTGAAGAGGATGAATGCTGGTTGTATGGAGAAGTGAATTATTCTGGGGGAATTTGCGATGAATTTCTGTGGTCAGCGTATGATCAGATGCACGGCAAACCAATACATCTAAGAAGATAATTTTATCTCTATCATAGCTGACAGAAAATTCAATCCCCCATTTATTTTCATTCAAATAAGAAACAAATTCCAAAAGGTATTCTTTATTCACTCTCCATACCAACCAGCAGTCATCCAAATATCTGCACCATATGTCCATTTCTACAATGTAAATATTGTGAGAATTGTCATAAATAAACTGTTCTTCAAAGTATGCCATGAATAAATCAGCATATAAGGGTGCAAAAGATGCACCCATAGCTGTCCCCTTGGTTTGTAAATAGCATTTATCTTTGTAAAAAAACAAATTTTCAGGGGATCCACTAATTGGTTGCTTCCCTTGTGGACACTGTACCTATTGCAACATCATATAACATTTTTTGCTAACTGTTCCTCAGATTGGGTCATTTATTTGGCCAAATGCACATGCCCTGCATTCTATATAGGCCAAACCTCCAGACCCTTGAAGCTTCGAATCTCTGAACATTTACATTTTAGTGATATCAGACATAAGAGAGATACCAATGCTTTATACAAACATTCTTTGGTACATCCAAATGCTACTTTTAGTTTTACCATCATTGACAAAATTAGAAGATCCAGGCATAACAAATCAGGTTGGCATAATTTATTAAATTCAATCAAGAAAAAATGGATTATTAAACTTGGTGGGCTCTTTAAGCCAGATCTGAATGACCATATGTAATTAAGCACATGACTCATTTGAGTATTTAAATACAGGTTCTTTACTGTTGTTTTTCAAACACTGAGGAAGGCTTTGTTAAATATTTGCTGAAACCGGTCTGTTTTTCAAGAACCTCAAATAATAAATTCATTTTTAAGGTGCCTTGTATGCTGGTCCTGTTTTCTTTCTGTTTTTATACTTTGCTCTTTGGGACCCTGCAGCTGCCTTACTCGCAGAGGTTGTACTACTTGGAGTCATCTACTATTAAAACATAATTTCAACACTGAATTACAGAATAAGATCACATACAACTCGTCATCTCACTCTGGTTTCCACCCTACCCACTTTAGTAGAAACTGTACCAGAATCTAGCACATATATGTCATAAAACAGATTCACTACTGAATCCCGAAATAACACAATCCTGAAGACCTAAATACCAAGACTATAAGCCCAAAACCCCACATTACCAAAATATTAAAACCACGAAATTTAAAATCGTGAAAGTACTACATAAATACAGCATACACACAGACATACACACTGCCTACCCCATAATCAAACAAACCACCCTACACTAAAGATAAGCAGGGAGGCTTTGCCCATCTGTACCCCCCCATGTGAGGAGCTGTGCCCCCCACACCCCCCCTACTTTAATATTCTAACTCTGAGATTGCACAAACATACACACAAGGCAAACTCACACCCACACATTACAGCCCCTCATACACACACACACAAACACACACACACACACACACACACACACACACACACACACACACACACACACACACACACAGACACACACACACACACACACACACACACACACACACACACACACCACAGTCACAACACACACTTACACACACTAAAGCCCCTCACAAACACTCTTACACATGCATACTTACCTGAACCGCAACACCAGAAGCGCTAACTCAAAATCCCTTAACATCGAGATTTTGAATTTCGCGTTTCTGGTCTTTCGGTAATGTGGGGTTTCGGCTACATGGTCTCCAGCTCTCCAGCTTTTCAAATTCGAGATTTCAAAAGTTCGAGATTCAGTAGTGTTCCCCATAAAACACACATATAGATATTTGCTAAGATATGCTACAGCATCTGGAACCTATAAACCCATTTCACAAATGTCCACCCAGCCAGTGTAGCTATTAATTCACCCCTAAGGACAACACATTAGGATTCCTAGTCCTGACTTTCACAGACATTTTGTCTATGGCTGCAATCAGAGCTGTAAGATACAATCTTTATGGCCTAAGCTAGGTAATTTAATTTTAGACTATTTTCCAAAGTTAGCTGGACCGAGATTAACCTCTTCACTTCCAGTATCCTCTGTTACAATATATTCATTTCAGCAGTTACAATACAGTCTGACATACAGGTATATTTATTTTCTAGCCAGCAGGACCCACTGCTGGTACATTTTTAATACAAGCAGATTTACAAATACATTTTCAACACAAGCACCTCTATAAATCAGTTTGATATACAAATTACATATAATGCTTTATAAAACTCCATCTAGCTATGCTGGCATATGTTACACATCAGCTGGCAATACCTCACATCATCACAGTCTGTTTAAAAATGTTTGTAATACGTTAGAGCTTCTCTCCCTACCCCACACATAAGCTGAAAGTTTTTTTTTTTTTTTAACTAAAGACAGATGAACAAACCTGGGTAAGCAAAAGTAAAATAAATAAAATGAAATGTGTATTTGTGTCAGGTGAGCTGGCACATAAGTTGTGACTAATGTTTCTATCAACTAAATTACATGAATGCACGCATGTTAATTTAATTCTGGCAAGGCCAAAGCAGATATTTTGTTTGGTAATGGGGAGGAGACTATTTGTGAATGAAATGAGTTGACTGGCCCTGCTTTTTACTGTTGTACTTCTGGCTTTGCAAGATTAATGTGCATTTTGGTAAAGTCAACTGTCATACAAGCCTGTGTCCGTGCCTCTCAGAAGCACTGGCATATTAGGCACTGGAGTAATCTTGAATTGTGAATAATAAATTAAGATGTGGGATTTCCAAATCTCCTTACTTTTTCACTTGGCATTGTACAAAATGCAGATTACATGATACCGTACAATGTTTGCTCAATACATCATGTGTACTCATAATAGTTTCATGCAGTCAAGACCAACTACTTTTTTACTGTATAGAAATATTTAGGTTTTGTGCTGTTACAGCATAAGCTTAACATCTCATTATCTCTGAAATGTGATTTAGTCTACTATTTGGTAGACTATTCAGCATGTGCAATAGTGATTGAGCAGTTATTTTATGTAAATTGGTAAGCATGATCAGTGTTGATCCAACTGTAAAATAGCTCTGCCCTGTAAAGTTAATTATGCCCCATTCTAGCTGACTCCACCTTTTTCTAGTTGTTCACAGCCCTTTAGCTGCAAGCATCTAATTCTTGTCCCAGTCCGCCCTTGTTGCAGGGAGACCAAAAATCTAAATTGAAAATGTGAAATAAAAAAAAAAATCCCAGAAAGCAAGGTAAAATTCTTGCATCCATTCTTGCATACATTTATCTTAAACAGTAAGCGCAGTCCACTGTGAAAGTGTTTTTAATAGACATAGTTTGTATTTAGTTTGCATGCTCTTTTCTTCTGTGCAGTATCTTCTTGTCTTTGGCCTGGGTCACATTTGAAAATGGTCCTTCGATCAAACAACTTGTTAAGAAACAAATAAGTAAAATAGCTTTGATGAAGAATCATAATCATAGCCAGTAAGAGAATCTAAAAGCAAAAAATACATGCACTTGACCCCTATAATTCAGAAAAGGAAGCACCGTTTTTTTCATCACATTTATGGTCTTAAAAGAACAATAACCAACAAAATAAAAATGAACAAACAAGCTTTGCAATGTAGTATGGTACAATAACATAAATCATCCAATAAAGAGAGAGAAAAATAAAACAACCTTAACAATCAAAACCATTCAACCTAGAAGAAAAAAAAAAAAGAATATTAATAAAATTCCAGCAAATTGTATGACTTTAGTAGCTTAGCTTTTCATCACATTAGATCTGTTGTTCATGTTGTGGGAACCTATCATGTCTACTAAGCATTAATTCAAAAAGCTAATAAACATCACAGGTCTAGTACTTATGTTATCAAGTATCAACTCCCATAATTAATAAGTATAATAATAAAGTTGTTTCTTAGAACTATGTATAAGACTAAAGAGAGGGGAGGAGAGGGAAATATTAGTGGGGAAGGGGCATAATACCCCCTTGCACATCCTTCCTTCTACCAGTTCTTAACTCATTACATCCGAGTGACATCTCCAGGTGCATCTGCAGTTACCTCCTTCTGCTCCTCTAGGCGTCAAGTATTGCTTGTTCATATTTGCATTAATAATTCCAAAACCATGCCCTGTACAAGGTATCAGAATATTTTATCTTGAAGCATACATGATGGCAAGCACAACTGTAGTGATATTTGACCTTTGTCAATGAGTATTTGTTAGGATTGTAAGGTGATAACTTTATTTTTTAAAGGCTCAAGCCACGCCCACTAGGAGTTAAAGGTGCACAATCAAAACAGCTGTACTGGAGGGAATGAAGAAAATAGAGATTTGGAGAAGAGAGGGAGTTAGGCATCTGTGTCACTGTTCCCATAAACCTGAATGATCCTGTTGTTTTTAAACCAGTCCCTTGTCCACATAATACATCCTGAGTCCTTGCTGCTGACAGTGTCCCTGCTAATAAAATGGAAGGACAATTATAGATAAAGTAGGACTTCCACATTTTTTGCAAGTAAGGAAAATTATATATAGAATGGTGCACTTGACCTTATCTTGTAATAATTCTGTGTTTAAAATTTCACTGCCAGCAATATGAATGCATTCCTGATGTGTAAGTGATACAGAAAATTGAGCATTTGCCTAAAGGTTTGCAATTGGATACACACCTTGTATCTGGAAGTATATTGTGATTCTTATGTTTGAAAGGGTTATCCCCTTGGGTTTCTTATTTAATCTGTGAGTCACATAACCTTTGACAAATATTGATAGCTAAGAAGCATTTTAGTAGTGAGTCACATATAACCAGTCAGCAAATAGCATATAGGACACATGTCATCATGTAATGAACCATGGAGATAAAGTGACATGCTGAGGGTTTTGCAACACTGTATAATGGCCATGCATCATGCCCTGAGCTATGTGGCATTTCTGTGATAAACTTCACAGCACCATGTAGTAAAAGAAAGCAAGCAGGATTACTCAGCATGCCTGGCAATAATGAACCCACACAACAGCACAAAGAGAGCCTGACATGCAGCAGACTCGGGGCACTACAATGAGAGTCAAGCAATGTTATGCATCAATCCAAGTTGCATCATGTACTGTGCCACATATCAGGCCACAAATACTGTGCTGTGGGCCAAGCAGGTATGTCTTGTTGGAGATCACACATTTAATAATATAGTTCATTGTAATGTCTTGCACTGATGACTTCTACAGTGCAAAGATGCCACTAAATGGTGCACCTATGTATCCACCCTTCTTTCTCAAGAATAAGAAGAAGATGGGTACAGTCCTGCCAGTCACAGGAACACAGCAATCAGGTATAACTCTCTGTTCAAAAAAACTCCTTTACAAAATATTATAACTTCACAGATGGAAAAAGGATGTAATTGTTCTTCCACACACTCACATACAAAGAAAGGGTGTAACTCTGTAAATACAGAAAAGAACACTACAAATGTCTACTCAAAGTAGGTTCATAGGTTCATAAATTCATAGGTACTTAGTGGGCTATAGATCAGTGAAGATCATAAGAAGCCTAGCCTTACATTCTCATGATAGTTTTTATCCCTTATATTTTACATACTTATAACCCAGAGATGGACTGAACAAAGATATGTTGGCACATTTATATGTTTCACCCAGGAGTGCTAAACCAGTAAATTTCTGGTGACCCATCTATTTGTCCAAATTAAATATGAACAGAGTAAAGAAAAGTGATTTGCTTTATACGGAGTGGGAGGTGGGTCCATAGAACTGGACTTCTCTGTGATTCATAACTATTTCTTCAACATTTTCTGTATATGTTACAGAAGACATTGTGATCCCTTGAGCAGGTGTTCATGCCGCTACTTGACTTGTAAAGGTGCAGTTGTTGTTACAAGAAAGAGTCTGTTGTACCTGTACTGTATATGCCAGGCAGAGGTCACTTTTTGGGAGCCTGTATGATACTGGGAAGAGGGACAAGGCTTTGAGATGCTCTTTATAGTGTTTATGATTTATGTCTTTGATTTTCGTAGTGAGGAGGCATTGTGGTCATTTCTTTTGTGACAAGTTTTTTGATCAAGTACTACTGAAAGCAGCATTTAATTCAAAGATCAGTCTAATGCATATTGAGCACAGTGCCATGATTACTTCACTGGACCAAGATGCTATACCTTTAGATATAAGCTGTGTGAAGAAAAAGGATTTCCTTAAAATAGGGGACATATGGAAATCAAAGTACAGTTCATTGTCAGCATAGATTCCCAGATCCAGGGTCAATTTTCAGGGAAGTGTTATCAATGTGATAGTTAAAAGGTGAGATATACACACTGAGGATACAATTATACATTTATTGCCATTTAATTTTAGTCTATGGTTTTGACACTAGCTATTTATTTTGGATAGGTCCTCTTGGAGGATCTTGGTGTCCTCTGGAGAGATTAGGATGGCACCAAGTTTGCAGTCATCTATAAACTTGGTCAACCACAAACCCTTAACATTAGCTTTGACCTCTCAGAAGTAAGTGCCAATGAGGACTGACCCAAGAGCTGATTCTTGGGGTACAGAGGTAGAAACGGGTCTTTTGGAGGTGGCAGATTCACCTACGTTTATTCCCTGTTTTCTGTTAGTGAGGCAATTTACTATCCAGTCATTGCTTAACTGGTGCTCTTTTTTCTGTCCCTCATTCCAGCATACCTCATTTTCTTCTCCCCCACTGTGGTTTGTACTTTTCCAAAATAATGGCTTGCAAAACAAAAAAAATAAAATAAAATAAAAATGAGAGTCACAGAGAGTGAATAAATGAATGAATGAATGAATGAATGAATGAATGAATGAATGAATGAATAAATCCATGAACTAAGTGCTAGAAGTCTAAACCTCAAAATGCACTCTCTCGAGGCACTCCTAAAAATGGAGAACATCGATATCTGTGCAGTAACTGAGACCTGGTTCAAGGCTCCAGAGAGCACCCCTGCAATACCAGGCTACAACTCTTACCACACTTTTCGGCCACCAAACCAGGACCGAAACATTAAAGGTGGAGGTGTGTCAATATTCACCAAGGATATTCACCCCACCAGGCTAGTTGGCCAACACAATGTGTCTGAAATTCTCCAAGTGCAACTAACACTAGGTAAGACTGCAATCCAAATTGTAGCTTGCTACAGGTCCCCCACCATACCCCAAGATTCTCACTACACCTTTCTAAACATACTGCAAAATATTAAGATAGAACCAAACACCCTAATACTGGGTGATTTTAACTATCCTGCCATTAACTGGGAAAACTACTCATGTCCCAACACCTTTGCGCAACGGTTCTTGGAATTCATAAATTGCAACGCCCTGGATCAACTAATCCATAGTCCCAGCAGGGGCTCCAATATCCTAGACCTGGTCATTACCAACAAGGGAAATCAATGCTCCATACCTATGGTCACCCCTTCGTTAGTCAGGTCTGACCATAAGCTAATCACCCTTAACATCCACATCCCACCCCCACCCCCCAGTAAAGAAACCACCATAAAAAACTTCTCCAAAGCCAACTTCATGCTACTCAAGTCAGAAGTGACAAACTTCATGACACCCATGCAGACAGGAACTGAAAGTTCAACTGCTGAATCCTACACTAAGGCACTGTACGAGCACATCCACTCATGCATGAATCCTGCCATCTCAAATAGAACCAAAATGCTCTCATCCAAAAAAAGGAAGCCAATCTGGTGGTCCCCTGCCATAAACAAACTTTACAACAAAAGGAAGAAACTTTTGCAGAAAAGAGGAAAATCCCAGGATGCAAAAAACTCCCTTATTGCCTCAGTAAGAAACTGAGATGCCTCATAAAATCCTCCAAAGCTAGTTATGAAAATAAAATTGCCAAAGATTCCAAAGACAACCACAAAGCATTCTATAACTATGTCAAGAATCTAAATGGCAATGCTCAGATCTGCTCTGAGCTAAAACAGAATGGCATTAAATATACTGATCCAGAGGATATTGCCAATATCCTGACAGATCAATTCAGTGCCAACTTCACCCCCCTCTCACCCCCTAAATGGCCCATCTCAATACCGGAAGATTGCCAAATTCCAGTAATAATGGCCACAAAGGTACAAAACGCACTCTCTAAAGCCAAGAATACAGCATCCATGGGACCAGATGACATCCCGGGCTGTGTACTACATGAACTACAATATGAACTGGCACCTCACCTATTTGTCATGTTTAATCATAGCCTCACCTCAGGTTTTGTGCCCACTGAGTGGAGCAGAGCTACAGTTATCCCAATCCACAAGGGGGGATCCACCTTGGATCCTGGAAACTACCGTCCCATCAGTCTGACAAGCCTTATCTGCAAGGCCATGGAGCGTATTATCATGGAACTTATAAACAAAGACATTGGCAACCTTCAAACACTGGACCCCACCCAGTTTGGGTTTGTGAAGGGCCGATCTTGTCTCCTGAACATGATTGACTTCTTTGAATCAGTCTCCAGAGCCATGGACAAGGGTAAGGTGGTCCACACAGCCTATCTAGACCTTGCCAAGGCCTTTGACACCATCCCCCACTCTGGAATCATAGATAAACTTACTAAGTTGAGCATTAATCCCTATGTCACCCAATTGGTTGCTAAATGGCTTACTGATAGAACCCACACTGTAAAAGTAGCCGACTCCAAATCCAGCTCCAGACAAGTGACAAGTGGAGTACCTCAGGGTTCAGTCATGGGGCTGCTCGTGTTTGGCATCTACTTCTCTGAAGTACAGGTCAACACTAAGGGACTCTGGCTAACAAAGTTTGCAGATGACTGCAAACTGGGAGCCATTATTGAATCCCCAAATGATGTGGATACTCTACAAAAGGGCCTTACAGAAACAGATGCTTGGTGCCAGAGCCATGGGCTCAAGCTCAATGCCAAGAAATGTGTTGTTATCCCCTTTGGGAAAAAACATGTATCCATGAATTACCATATAGGTGGCAGTACACTAAACACAGAAAGTGTGATAAGAGACTTAGGGACACAGGTGGACAGTGGTCTCACCTTCGATAACCACATCGTCACAACAGTCAGGAAATCCTTCTATGTGGCACACCTCATCACGAAGGGCTTTTCATCCAGAAAAAAGGAGGTCATTGTCCCACTGTACTCATCCCTCATTAGACCCATTATAGAATACAACGCCCCATTTGGTATGTACCTCTCAAGACATCTGCAACAACTGGAAAGACCTCAGAAATACCTCACTAAAAGAATCACAGGCCTAAAACAGATGCCCTATGCTGACCGCCTTAAAAAACTCCAGCTATACTCTGTCGCATATCGTCTACTCAGAGGCGATCTCTGCTTAACATACAAGGCCATGTCAAACCCAGAGCTGTTGGACATGCTACACTTAAAGAAATCCCAATCCCTCAGAGCTACACGCTCCAGGGATCTAAACCTTGTCATCACAATAAAAAAAACATGCTGGAGGGATAGGTTCCTGACCCAGAGACTCCCCAGACTCTGGAATAGATTGCCCATACATGTCAAGCAGAGTGCCTCTTTGGACCTCTTCAAGAGGAACCTTGACGATTAGATGGGAGAAAAGAAATTCACCCCAGGGATCACGTCAGTCGCCCTGCTAGACAGGGGTCCAGGAAAGTAAATAATGTGGGAAGAAATAGCCAGGGAATTGTTATGGCTAGGCTTGTATAGGCCCTAGGGCTGATAGCCTAGTACCAACCTATGAACCTATGAAGTAGCTAATTATTGATTAAACTGAAATTTAGGAAAAATTATGTGATTCTACAACAAGGCGAGCCATCTTTCTCCAAATTCCACACAGAGTGTAGGATGATAGTTTGCATTAGGTACTAGGACTCTAGGTTTGCAGAGCTTTCCCAGTGATTAGAAAAACAGTAAATATAGATGACTTCAAATCTATCATTAATGATGACCTTCTCAAAGCAAAGATTTCAGCCTCTCCTTCTGGGGGCCACGTTATCATCATCAACATGTATCAGTTGTCCAGAATCTTTCTTGCACATCACGTGTTGTCTTTGTAATTGCATAGGACATAAGTAATAAGATGTTAGCAATACTGTTTCAAAGTTATCTGGAATAGGAATAAGAAATGCAGCTCTGGTCTGTCAGACAGAGAAACCTTGACATAGGCCTCTTTAAATATCTTCATAATACTCTGTGCCACCACTAGCATTTTGTCCATATTCGAAGGGCACTGCTTTAAAGTAAACTTAGATATCCTTCACTCGATATGAAGGAAAATTATTCAATCATTTAAGAAAATGACATTTTCAGCATGGAGCTCCCTCCCCTAGGACTTACAAACTCAATACGATTTAAGCTGCTGAACCATTAGATAGAAGGATCTAAATTTACATTCCTTCTTACAATGGATAATGACCTAAATGGTATTCCAAAATGAGTAACAATATTAACTTGGTATAACTGTAAAAAATAGCATGTTTTTCCTTGCTTATTCATCCATTTTATAAGTTGTAAATACTTCTACTGTGTATACTTTGTTTTGACAGTTATTTGTAGAAATTACACCTGTATTCATCCAAACCATTTGACATAGGTAGCAGCTAAAATGGGTCCTTAAATTCTCACACAACTATTTAATTAACAAAGCTAAATAAAAAAAATAACATACATACTCAACATCAAATGAAATGGATCATCACAGCTCACCTGCAATTGTCATACCTAAGTGCAGACAAAGAATAAAGGCCACGATTTAGATGAAAGCAAAGCTCCCAGATATAGGACACTGGACTAAGGCATAGTCATTTACTAAATGAATTCAAAGTCTATACCTTCTCATTTTAACTTTCTCCATACTTTTCATCAGAAGCAGCATAGTTTGTCAAATCTTATGGGGATATAATGTGAGTAGGGTTGCCAGGTTTCTTTGCAGCTAAAACTGGACTAAAGTCACGCCCCTCGCATCACACAACTCCACCCATTCCCACCCCCTCTCCCGCCCATGCCCCACCTATTTTGTGACATCACAGTGACATCAGCTGATGGGGCCACCTACATTGACTTAAGCCGTACTTAAAGGGGAGAAAAGAACACAGGCGGCATTAATTGCACTGCTAGGCTGCTGCAGATGTAAGTACCAGTATTGATGAAAAGTGTCAATATGGTGCATTTTTCTCCAGTTATTTATTTTCTATGTTCCTAAACCTAATTGTGGATGATCCATGGAGAATAAAAGGTCAAGAGCTAGCAGCCTGTGCACATGGTGGTAAATCTGATTAAAAAAATCCAAAAAAAATGCAAGCAGTTATCTTTGCTATTAAAAAATTGTAAGTTTTGATTTACCCCATAAGATCATTTAAGTCAATAACATCACTTTACTGCTCATTCAGAAATGATGATCTTAACATTCCCTTGCATTTTGAAAGTTCTGTCAAATACTGTTTGTACTGGGGCATGGGACAGGTACTCAGTTGTTAAGATGTAACATATTTTCCGTTTCGTACTTCGGATTAGGAAGTTTCAGTCCTTGGCTGCGCCTGTATTGGGTGGGGGTCAATTGAGCTAAGTGTTACTGCCCCTAGTGTGATATTTCAGATGCTAGTACTTAAGATCTTGTACTGGGTCCGACTGACCTCCCACTCTTTTTCTTTACATGTCACATATGCAAAAAATGGGATAAAGGAGTTGTGGATGAATGGATTTCTAACAGGTGACATGTTTTATGTTACTTTCAAAGTATACGTCATAATCTCAGAAAAGCACACATACTTTAAAGAGTTTCATGAATGTTTTTCTATATCACGCCAAAGTTGCGGGTTAAAACAGGTAACTTCCTACAACAATGCGCTCTAATACAAGTTTACAAAGATGCAGACTGGACCGCCGCTATGCAGTTGTAAAATGGCAATAAGACTGAATGAAAGATGACTCAAGCCTCGAGATCTAAGAAAGATGCACGTAGGAAAAGAAATCACATGCAGCTAGCACACTTGCCGTTTTCTGAACATGGCAAAGAGATAGTTTTATTTTTCAATGTGGTCCCTTGCGACAGAATCAAGTAAAAGCAAAATAATGTTGGGTAACTGCAAGTGCCCAAAAAGCAAGATGCACAATTTGTTTCATGGAATACGGTTCAACATAGTAGATGAGGATAATACAAATCAGGGCGTGTTAATTGCTAGCAGTATTACACTGCATGGTGAAGTTCTAAAATCAGTCTGAGTGTACTACAATGCAACACTGGGCAATGTTGGCAGAGTGCTTAAGCATTTTAAATCTTGCTATAAGATTTCTTTTGTCACTGCTTGGTAGTTGGTAGGATAATGATAGCTAAAAAAATACCGTTTTCCCACCGTGGAGTACTGCCTTCCAGTGATATTTCTACAATCTGTATAGCAGAAAATAAAACGTGTCCATTTGTATTACATCACTGCCACATAAGTTAATGTATGTACTGTCTAAACTATGTAGCTACCAGGAATACTGAAGTTAAAAGCATTTCATTGTTGTGTAGTAGCTAGTAGTGTATCATACCGCTCCCGTTCGAGCTGGATACATTTACTTTTTCCACTCCTCTGGCGGCACAAAAAAAACTGGACTTCATGAGTTTAAATTTTTTAACTGGACAATTTGTATGAAAACCGGACAGTTCGGTCAAAAACCGGACAGCTGGCAACCCTAAATGTGAGAGTACCCCTTATCTGTGCACCAACTCCTCACATCTGATGCATTTATCACAGTTCAGATTTTCTTAGCCCAGCTTATGATACAGTATTTGCACTATGCCTCTTGTATTGAACTATTGTTTCCCAGATGTGTTGCATTTGATATGACACTATTGCATAAGATGTAGGCCTGCTTGAACATTAATGCCCTTTGAAGTTATATATATCTACAGCCAAGAACAATGCCCCAGAGTTCAGCATCTCACACTGATCCTGATTTCAGTCTAAGCACACTTCTTTTGTCTAGAGTTATGATTTCAGACTACCCCTAAAACCTGACAACAAGTGTTACCTGTTATCATAGATTTACAGCTACCTAAAGCATTAAGAGCACAATGAGAAATTAAGCAGAGTATTCACTTTGTGCAGGATCACAGGGACATAAAGCAATCATAAAATTAGACAAATGAAGGCATATCATCAACTTGATCACTGCAGTGGGCTAGATAATGCATCCATCCTACTCCCTCTCAAAAAGTTAGAGCTTCAGTACCCCATAACCTAACTATCCAAAGTGTAATACCAACATTTTCATTTGAGAGGAGGCAGGCACACATTTGAAGCATTATCCTGTTCTTTTCATTCATGCTGACCTGAGTATCCTTTCTATATGTGAGTTGTGAAACATGCGTCCTAACGTCTGTCCAAACTAAGGTATCTAAGAAGTCACTAAGCTCCTTACTAACAGTCAGTACCCCCTTAAAGAAACACAAATAAAACACCATCCTTCTTTATGTCATGACATCCTAAGGCCCTTCTCAAACCCCGTATTTTTGTCTCTAGCAAGCATAACATCCTTCAGGTTTCATTATCCTCTCTGCAAATATGAACATCAGTTCCTTTAACAATTGAGCTTACATCAATAAAGTCTGCTCTTTCTTTTGTTACAGAAGAACAATCTTTATCACCATTTTGTTACTAATTTCAGTGATTTCACCACTTATATCATTTGAACATTTATAATTCTTTTCTAGCTGTTATTGTACTATTGCTTGAGCCGTGTTGCCACTTCAAACTGTTTCCTCTTTTTTCTTACAGTAATGTTCTTTAATCCTTCCAAATTCAATTTAGATTTTTTTTTCCTTTTAGCTTGTCCCTTGTCTCTTTTTCCACTTAGTTTCTGTAGGTTGCATGTTTGTGATTCAATAATGTTATCATCGCCCACAATCTGGGTATTGCATATCAAGGTAGTTGCTTTTCATTTAGTATATTTTCTCCTTACATGATATATATCAGTGAGTTTCTTTTTCTTTCTAGACATTTATTATGAAATTCTCCCTTTCTTTCATTTTTTTTCTTCTATATGCTCTGAATCTTCAGACTACTTTATACTTGTTCCTAAATTTCAACATTGCCATCTGTAGTATCATCATACCTCTCAACTGTACAGATTTTCACAGAATGTCCAGATTTTTGCCTCATATTTTTGGTCTGTTTTTCATAAAATTGTGGCTTCCTGGCAAATCATTGGTGAATCATTAAAGATTGAAGTCAGAAAACAATGACAGATATTTGAGTTTCAGACTTGATACTCATCAGAAAATTCCTGATAATGCAAATCCTGTTATTCTGTCAATGTTCTAAGTTTTTAAGAGCAATATTTAAACATTTTTCCTATTTTTTGGACCTTTTACACCCCCTATTATTTATTATGTCTTTGTCCAGATTTCTTGTTCTAAGAGATCGAGTGGTATGAGTATCATCTGTAGTAAGGGTTAAGTGATCATTAATAGCAGAGGGCACGTTCTTTCCTGCTAAGTTGTTGTTGTTGTTTGTCTTTCGGCTTTTCCTGGTTAGGGGTCGCCACGGCGGAAATCCAGTCCACTAATGATTGGCAGTAGATTTTCACGAATGCCGAGGTGTCAGCTCAACATCCAACCTTCAACGAAGGCACGCCTATTTACACATGTCTTTCGAACACCACCCAACCACGGGGAGGACATGCAGACTCCACACAGAAGGCACTCCCCACACTCCAGCCGAGAATCAAATGGGAGAACCTCTTGCTGTGAGGCAACAATGCTACTGCTGCACCACCGTGGATTATTTTCTTTCTTTCCTGCTAAGTATGTTCTATTAACATGTTGCCTACTGTTATTTATCTCATCAGCCTAGTCCTTAATATATGTAACAGCAGTTTTCCAAGCTAAGCATGTTTCACAAGGAAATAATACCAAGTAAATCTAGACTGATATCAATAATATTAGTTAAGTCATCCAGCTTTTGATATAAGTAACACTACTGTCCAGTGCTATCATGTTACCTTTATATAGCTGAGATACTCAAGCTTCAGGAAATCTTTAATGGCATGCTCATTTAAGTAATCCATTCTCAGCTATAATAATTAAAAACGTTTAAATAAAAATATCAAAATCAGTAACCACAGAATTCACAGAAATTAAAAACAACTAGTAGTTTGAGTAATTTTGTGAGGAAATCAAACAATATGCAAATATATTTTAAATTAAGTACACTGAACTAACCTTATAAAATAAAATGGGAAGTAATTCATGAAGTAGTTATTCTGACATACTGTATTACTTGTGTCAGTCACATTAAAATGTTAGATATTCTTTATATTGCATTCATCATGTGCAATAGTTTGTGCTATCATTCACATTGCCATTGTATGCTTGCTTAAAATATATCCCCTTTTTCCAACAAACAGTACATATCAGAGGAAAAATAGAATAAAAATAAAAAAAAATCCTACTAAGGAGTTACACAAAAATCATAATAAAACACTGGATAGCTTCAAGTATGCCATGGAAAACAATATAAGGAATACAAACTAAGAATTCTACATTTCTCGCATTGCAGTCTGTTCTATTGTAAAGGCTGTATAAGTGAGCTTTCTCAGGAAAACATTGCAATGTCTTATTTCCTCTTACTTAAAAATATTATTTGTAGGCCCTTCCTCAGTTCACAGCCAAGCAACATCTTCTAATTCCCATGACACACCAAGACACACAGCTTTGTTTTCTCCTTTTAAGCATAGCATTTAGCATGCAAAGAAATGGCATCGAATAACATAGTGAAATAAAAATGTAATTAATACAAATCAGGAAATTTAAAATGTTGTCATATCTGTCTGTTCTATGACAGAGGCTGTTTAATCAACGTTCCAAAGAAAAACGTGAAATGTTTTATTTTCCTTTAAATAACACTACTAATTTCTAGCTCCTCCTCCTTTGCATCACAGTAAATTTCCCCTTCTAATGTCAGTGTCTCACTGAGAAACATAGCTTTGTTTTCACTCCTAACCAACATTTTAATTTGCAAGGAAAAACGTTCAAATAACATGATGCAAGAGAAATACATGCTGCATTCAAATGAGAAAACAATATAAGGAATATAAATCAAGAAATTTGGCCTTATCATAGAGCAGTCGATTCTACAGCAAATGCTTTTCAAGGAAGATTTTCAGAAAAACATTGAGATGTTTCAACTTAAATAAGAACACTGCTCTCTACCTACTCCCTTAGTTCACAAGAAATTAATATAGTCTAATTCCTATAGCAAAACACACAGCTTTATTTTCTGTCCTAACCAGACCCCTAATATGCAAGTAAAATATCCTTAAATACCATGCTGTTATAAAAAAGCACAATGTAATCAAAGAAGGAGTCTCTATAATGAATACAAATGAAGAACTTTGTCTTTCCTAAATAGAAGTCCATTTTGTAATCTTTTTTTGGAAGACTTGCAAATGTTTTCTTTTCTTTTCATTTTAAATAAAATACAGTTATACCATGACCCCCCCCCCAAAACGTGCACGCTGATTGGCCAGCGTGCCCGTTGTAAATCGAGTTATACTAATGGAAAAAGGTCCGGTCGCCCGGACTTTTTTCCATTAGTATAACTTCGTTTTAAAACACTGTCTCGCTATGTTAAATGGGTTTAACATAGCGAGACAGCTTTAAAATAAGCAACGGGCACGCTGGCCAATCAGCTTTCTCCATTGCTTTTTTTTAGTGTCTCGCTATGTTAAATGAGTTTAACATAGCGAGACAGTTTTAAAATAAGCAACGGACATCTCCGTTGCTTATTTTAAAGCTGTCTCGCTATGTTAAACCCATTTAACATAGCGAGACAGTGTTTTAAAAAAAAGCAATGGAGAAAGCAAGATCTCCGTTGCTTTTTTTTAGTGTCTCGCTATGTTAAATGAGTTTAACATAGCGAGACAGTTTTAAAATAAGCAACGGAGATGTCCGTTTTATTTTAAACTGTCTCGCTATGTTAAACTCATTTAACATAGCGAGACATAAAAAGCAACGGAGATCTTGCTTTCTCCATTGCTTTGCCCACAGCTCTGATGTACTGCGCAGGCGCGCAGTACATCAGAACTGCCGCGGATGCCAGACATCTGCGGAAGGGCAGTAAACAGGCATTATACTATGCCATTATTTAAGAAAAGTAACAGTTTCTTTTCTTAAATAATGTCATGGTATAACAGCAATAACCCACGCCTGGGTGTGGGTAATGCTAAATTTACCCACGGTTGGCTTTGTTTGGTCCCTCGGGCTTCGGCCTCGGGACCAAACCACGCCAACCGTGGGTAAATTTAGCATTACCCACACCCAGGCGTGGGTTATTGCTATAATATTTAACTTCTCTTTCAAATCACAAATAATTAACCTCCTCTAATTCTATCATTCTCCAAGTGACACAGCGTTGTGCTCTTTCCTATGTAGAACTTTTAATATACAAAGGAAGGATATCCATCCTAATCCTCAAAAAGCAGAGAATGGGCACATCCCTGCACTTTCTCAGTCTGATAAAATGGTGTATTCTCACATTCCTAGATAGAGAAGGCATATCCCAACCCACAAAGCCATTTCTTACATGGTTACCTCACTTGATTGTGAAACAGCATGTTGTCTATTATCCTAGGCAAGGAAAGATATGCAGTCCTCACTACCAGAGTGATAGTATATCCTTGAGTGCCTCAGGCAGAGGATGGATGTGTTCTCATCCCCACAAGTGGAGGAAATGCACATTCTACTAATTCCAGCAAGCAGAAAGTTACAGCCCATTTCCCAAGCTAGATGAAAGTTAGTTCTCCAAAACCACCCTGATACTGGAATCTTGCATCCTCCATATACCTACTCAAATGGAGGGTGAGTGTATCATTTATTCTTAGTCAAATGAAAAGTGCATCCATTTCTTTTTTTTCTTTCTTTTTTTCTACTCAAAGGGAGGGTAAACTCACCTTCCAAACCAGAGGGAGGTGTATCCTCTTGAACCTCCTAGATAAAGAAATGAATGGTGGAGTATCCTCCCATGCATACCATAAATAAGCAAGCATGACTGCCTGTGAGCCAAACAAAGTATATATCATCACCTTCATAGGCAAATGGATAATGTAATTCTTCATGCTCTAGTTGAGAAATGGGTGTGCCCCCTTAGCAAGAAGAGAATTGCAGAGACTACTCCATTTCTAGAACAGGGTCCCTACCCATGTGAAGAACAGTTATTTCCTAACACAGTTCAAGTGTAACTTGGATATTTGGATGGGAAACAGAAAATATATCCCTGGTTTGACACATACGTCTCTAATGGACGCAGTCAACCTGTAAATGGTTCATCTCCCAGGCCCATGCTTACACTTATCAAGGGTACCAGAACTTGTCAGAGATTTGGGATGCATGGCTGGGCTTAAAAAGGCCCTTATGATCATTGGTCTAATAAACACCTATAAACCTATGATAATTATACCCCCACACACACACACACTTACCCTGGTACACAATGACAGAAACTTTCTCCACTACTATCTTATCAGAGGTAAATCATTTTCCTTCATCCAGAGAAGAACAAATTCTATCAAGCCAAGAAAGATGACGGCTGCAAATGTGTATCATCCCAGTAAGAAAAGGGATACACATGTTCATGTTTCCTTCAAGATGAAAACGCTAGCTGGCCACCTGGCCACCTTTACATCTAAACAGTTATTCATCATTCTTGAGTACACAGAAAGTTTAGCTGTCTACCACTTTTTTGTTGCTTTTGTATGATATTAGCATAATATTTATTGTATCAAGTCTGCAATTTAAGCATATTCAACAGCCTACTTCCCCTCCATTTCTTATTTCTCGTTCTCTCCATTTCTTAACCTGCTACAAGCCCACTTGGATATCTCCATCAATCTTTTTCCTCTGTGTCTTGTTCAAGTACACCAGTCTGTGGGTCCAGAACCCTTTCTGACAACTGCTTTTACAGAATCATGGGTAAGTGGTAACTAAATCTGTATCATATGCCCACATCGTCCGCAGTCTTCCTAGTCATGATCATTTCACATCTCCCCCCTATGATGTGGTGTAACCATAGGATGCTGCCACTATCATCTGTTTTAAAATCTAGTTAGAAGAATCAAAAAAGGTTTCATCACCTTTAGAGGTTGGCATCACATTTTCCACTCCTTCCTACTTTCACTGTTGATAGCTTCCCTCTGGATTTCTTCCAGCAGTCTAATGTCACTGCCCCTGTGTGATCTCTGGACTTTGACACAGCACTGGTGTTGTGGATGGATCAGGAGACAGAAAAATAGGAAAACTGCATCTTCACTAGTGGGGGTTCTGAGGACACACCCTAGCATTGTGCTTATGGCTTCTATTATCCTCTCCCAGCCTGTTGGTCCTATTCATTTGTGTTACAGTACTACAGATTCAAATTCTGTTCTTTTGCTATTTAGTTCCACAGCTGGCAGTTTACACCTTGTTTTTTGTGGCCTAGGTGCACTATTTTTGTCTTTTGAGGACCTCAACTGCCACCTCTCAGCCATCTTGATCTACCCATCTACGCCCTTCCTTAGACTCTTCCAATCATTTTCAGCTGCTGCACCTATTTTTGGGGTCTTAAGAAACTGTCCTCTGCTTTCTGAGACACATCAGAAATGAACACACTGAACAGGACAGGCCCCGTTACTGACATGCTACAGTACTTGTCTCATTATTTCCCTTATTGTTGATGTTGACCTCATTCTACACACCTCTGTGTCTTACACTTCAATTATGCTGGAGTCCAAGTACATGTTCTCATTCCTATCCCACCCCCTTCTCCTTTTCTAGCAAAGGTCTTTGAGAAATTGAGTTAAGGACATTAGTTTTCCAGGTGACTCATGTCATCCTGTACTCTAGTGCCATATTTCCAGTAACCTAGTTATAAAACTGGATCATCACGTTCAGCAGATTGTCCTAAAGTTAACTGTCCTCTAGAAAGACATACAGCCTTTCTTTTGATGATTTTTCTAGGATGTTTCTTGATATTGTTGCAAGATAATCAGTCCTTTAGTTGCCTAGATTTGCCATGCTGCAACTTGCCCATATAATGTTATCTCTGTTGTTATACTCTAAACCTCACACACTCTTGCAAAGTCATCTACTATTCACCAGTGTCTCTAACAGGAAGATCTTTTTTTATCCTGTGTTGTAGAATTGCACTCACTACTTTTGCTCAAAAGTATGGTCCAAGCATAGTACCAAAAATGTACAACCCTCCGCTGTTGAATTTTTGCTGTTGACTGTTTTTTACAACCAAGGCACGCATGCCTGTTATATTGTCTCACTTGTGTTGCATCACTACCTCATAGTTTGTTACATTTCAGCATACTAACACTTCTTCAAAAATTAACTCTTTGAGCATGACAAATTAGTTCTCTGTATTGTTTGTAAGACTTAAACATTGCTTTCTATAAAACTGTTGCAATCACAGAAAATAATGTCTTTTACAAACAGATCATTATGCATCTCTGTTGGTTTTTTAAAGCTGTCTCGCTATGTTAAGCTCGTTTAACATAGCAAGACAGTGTGAAGCAACGGAGATCTTGTGTTCTCCGTTGCTGAAAAAAAAGAGTTATAGTAATGGAAAAAGTCCGGGCGACCGGACCTTTTTCCATTACTATAACTCTCATTTACAACATGCATGCTGACCAATCAGCGTACACGTTTTTGAATATTAATCGGGGGTCATTGTATAATAAGATTTTTTACATGCAGTGGAACCATTTTTGCAACATTTAGAGAAAAGCCAAGTAATATTTTTTTTAAAAAATATCAAGACATTTACCGTTTTCAAGTCACGCCCCAACACACACACACACACACACACACACACACACACACACACACACACACACACACACACATACACACACATGGCAGAACATCTCAAATCAGAACTGCAAAACTAGGGACAGGTCATAACCCTATCAACTTCAGGCAATGATGCTGTTTCTTCTTCTCTGCAACCAAGGCAATGAAAAACAGTTTCACTACACACTGTAGTTTTTTTTTTTTTTTTTTTTTTTTTTTTTGTAGCAACAGCTGCTGCCATCAGCAAGACTGATTATATATGCACGATTGTGGGCACTATCTGATAGGGAAAACTACATATTTCCCAGTGTTTAAACAAGTGACAGTGCTTGAGTATAATCAAATAATCCCTGTATTCTGTCTCCTACAGGCTTTTGAAGGGATACAGGGCAATGTCAGACCCCTCTCTGATGGACCTCCTGGATATCCACAGAACAAAAGCACCAGAATTGCCCATTCTAAAGACATAAACATTGCCTGTGATATAAATAGGACCTGGTGGAGAGATAAAGTCAAAGTCAAAACTCAAAGTAAACTTTAAGGTCATTCAGAAATCACACGAGTGCAAAAACTGAACAAAATTCTGTATCTTCAGACTCAATGTTCAGACAACATATAGACTATTTTCACAGACATTTACACATGTAACACCTGGCTATTACATCACAGACATGCAGGTAGACAGACTAAAATTGCACATAATTAGAAACACGTTTTAACACTTTTTGAACTGAACATTTAGTACTTACTACTTGCTTTAGATATGTATGTATCCCAGAGTGTACCCCATCTAAGAAACAGGCTCTCCATCCGTGTGAAGCAGAGTTCGTCCCTTACGCAATTCAAGTGTAACTTGGACAACTGGATGGGATGACTGGAAATTCATCCCTGGTTTGGCATCTCTGTCTCTAATGGACATACGTAACCTGTAAATGGTTCATGTCCCAGGACCATGATTACACTTATCAAGGGTATCAGAACTTGTCAGAGATTTGGGATACATGGCTAGATTTAAAAAGACCCTTGTGGGTGTTAGCCTAGTAAACATCTATGAACTTATGAAAAAAAACTGTGTAATGAAAATTAATGACATAATTTCTATATTAAATATGCAAACCTTTTAAAGCAATAGTATCAGGACAGTAATACAGGTCCAGCTTCCAAAAGAGTTACCCTCAGAGTAAGTCTGCCCTGATTCCGAAAGGCTCGATCTCAGTGAAAGTGACTTATTTCAGTTTAAGGCATATCTATTAATAGTTTACTACCGGGACCACATTCCAAAACACCAACTGAAAGTGTAAGTGGTCAATAACACTGAGAGCAAGTCTTTTGGAATCAGGGCCATTGTATTTTTAAAAGAAAAAAGCTGTAAATTACCATTTCTGTATGACAGAATATGTTAAAATGCTAAGTAAATATGTTTTACACATTAACTGACATATACTTGTAGATACACTTTTAACCATTTAAGAATGTGTTTCATGTGGTCAGACTATACTGCAATTCATAAACTGGTAAGACCTAAAGTCAACATGCTACCTTATTAGACATATATAAGAATTGTATAATGTTCTTCTTTATAGAACTGTATAGCAATGTCTTTCGGCTTTTCCCAGGTAGGGGTCACCACAGCAGATCACCGTTCCACAGACTGATCTGCAGTGGATTTTTACGGTGCTGAGTTGCCATCCCGATGCCCAACCTTCACAGAAGGCACACCCACATGCACATGCACCTACCTGCATGTCGTTAGAGCTCACTCAGCTGCAGGGAGGACATGCAGACTCCGCACAGAAGGAACTCCAGCTGACAGTCGAACTGAAGAACCTCTTGCTGTCTTAATAGAACTGTATAACTGTATCTGAACTTTCTAAAGCTTTGCAACAATATAAATCTACCATGTTCTCATATCTGAACCGTAAAGCTTAAAAGTTCACTTGCACTGCTTATCGCCACTGAATACTGGACAAGGATGAAAAGGGTCTCTGGATCAGCCTATTGTATGCATTAAACTAAACTAAAATAAAATAAAATATGTTAAGACAAGGAAAAAGACTTGGGCAGTGCTTATCAAATAGTATGTGATGTGTGCAGTCTTTGCCCTAAAGAATAAAGGGCAGAGACTGAAAAGCTGTATTGTCTTAAAGCTGACTAAAGGAATAATACTCATCCTCAGAATATGGATAATAATGATATATGGAACTCCAAAAAATAAATAGTTGTGTGAAGTTTCTATAGCTATATTACTGGACAGGCAGAAATATATACTTTACTTAAATAAACACAGTAGTCAATTGTATTAATGTTTAACTTCCATGAGTTTATTTATTTATTTATTTATTTACATTTGTTAACCGGGTAGTGTCAGACTGAGTTGAAAAAAACTTGTTTTCAGTGGGCACCCAGGGAGAAAAGCTCCACAACAAAAAGAACATTATTAAGGTACAAACAGTAACCTTTGTTTAAGTAGTACATTGCTAACAATATGTAAATGAGCTTAACAAAATAGTATAGCAAAATATAATAGAGTACAATATAAACATGCATGTTTCAGGCATACAGGAATATTATTTAGTTATGTTTTTACAATATATATGAGGTACATAAGTCATGTAGCTTTACAAGGTAAGTCACTTCTGAAAGACCAAAATAGTTTTATAAGTTAGGTCATCTGAAGGAACAAAGATTAATAATGATAAGACAGATAGTGGGATAGCCCTATGTGGGATGAGCACTATTTGGGCTAATGTGTGAGATGAGAGGGAAAAAATAGAAAGAATATTAGTTGGGAGCAATACAGGGATATAGCCAGTTATCATTTAAATAGTCTTTCTGGGTAGTTTTAAATGTGGACAGGTTGGGTTTTTAGTTATCTGTTGAGGAAGGGTGTTCCAATCTTTGGTTATTTTATGGAAGCAGAGGGAGTCTCCATGATAGTTGTGAGACTGAGTTACTTTTAACATTAATTTGTTGGATGACCTGAGTAGTCTACAGTTTGCGTTTGGCTGGACTAGGTTGGATAGAGCTGGGCAGTCAGTAGGGTTGAATATGATTTTATGGGCAAGTGAAATTTGTTTTAGTAATAATAGGTTGGGAAGTTCTAGCCAGCTGAGCTGTCGAAAGCAGTGCAGCGGTGCATTCTGTGGGGTTGGTTGGTGACAAACTTAGCTATTCTGCTATAGCAGGAGTCTAGTTTATTTAGGTCAGTTTCTGATAGGTTAGTAAATACCCCAGTGCAGTAGAGAAGGGTGGATAGCAAGTGGGATCTTGCAGTGACCAGACTAGCTTGTTGTGTAAGGTAAGGTTTAACCCTGTATAGAGTGTCTAGTTTAGAGTGGATTTTGTTGATGGTCAGATAGATGTGTTTATCAAATTTTAGTGAGTCATCTATGGTTACCCCTAGCAGCTTGGTCTGATTGGTGGGTTTGATTTTTATACCGTTGTTAGATAGTATGAAGAGGGATTGGGTACTGGGTTTGGAAGATTTATTAGAGAAAATTATGAGCTTGGTCTTATTTGGATTTAGGATGAGTTGGTGGTTGGTGAGGTACTTTTCAATGTCATGGAATGATAATTGCATTTTGTGTTGGAGTTCTTGTGGGGAGTGGGCTGAACAGATAAGGGAGGAGTCATCTGCTTATTGGATGATGGTGGCATGTTGGGTGGCAGTATTAGGTTGCTGTTAAATATTTTGAAGAGGAGTGGCCCAAGTATGGAGCCTTGTGGTACCCCAGTGGTGACTGGTAATAGTGGGGAGAGGCTATTTGCCCATTTAGGGGCCTGTTGACAGTCGGATAGATAACTGTGAAACCATGTTAGGGATGTGGTATTGAGATTGTAAGTGGCAAGTTTGTTGAGTAGCAACTGATGGTACACTATGTCAAAAGCTTTTGACATATCTAAGAAAATGGCTTAGACTAGTTGTCCTTCATTTTTGAGGTGGCAAATGGTCTCTGTAAAGCTTATGAGGGCTGAGTTAGTACTGTGTTTAGGCTTGAAGCTATGTTGAGTGCTGGAGAGCAGGTTACTGGTAGTGAGGTAATTCATGAGTTGCTGGTGGATGCATTTCTCTGGAATTTTGGCAAGGCTGCCGAGAATGGCAATGGGACAGCAGTTAATTATGTCTCTAGATGTGCCGCCCTTATGAAGTGGTATGGTATGATATGACAAATTCTCCATAATTTGGGAACATACTTTTCAGAGATAGAGTTGTTTATTAGTAATGATATGGGGTAGGCAATGGATGGGGCAGCTAGTTTCAGGTATTCATTTGGAAGTCGGTTGACAGCTAAGCAGCAGGGTTTAATTTACATAATTTTTTTTTATGTAGGAAGTTGGAATGGGAATAAAGGAAAAGGAGTTTGCATCATTAGAGGTAGGGGAGGGGACAGTGAGTGGTGGGATTGTTTTGTTGTCTAGGAGAAAAGTGATAGAGATGACAAAGTGGGAATTGAATTGTGAGGCTAATGGCACAGAGGAGCTAGTAGTGAGGGGGGCAGGAGTAGGGGCTTTACCCGGGTTAAGGAGGTAGTTGATATTTTGCCTGAATTTTTGTGGATCGTGCTGATATTTTTGTTGGCAGGTGAGGAAATAGGTTTTTTTATCCTTGATGATGTTTTTCTAATCATGGTTTCTAAGTTGTTTGTATAGCGTGAGATCATTATTATTTTTGGTCATATGATATAGTGACCAGGCCTTATCTCTTTGTTTCATTAGTTGTTTTGTTTCTTTAGAAAGCCATGGTATCTGTTTGTTTTTTGGCGAATGTTTCTCACATTTCAGTGCTACTATTTTATCTTTTTATCAAGTATCATATTCAGTGCACTACAGCATTTGTGTCTGCTCACTACAATCCAGCCCTCATTTGTAATGCTGGCACACAAGAGTCTAAGATATTGGTTTCATATTTTAGAATGTGATTCTCGGGGTCATCTCAAGTCATTTCCAATTATTTTCTGTTTAACCACAGTGACTGATTGCACATAACAAAGTCAGGGCTTATTTAATTACTAAGATTCCAAATTTGGCACTTTCTGTAAGCATGGCTAATGGATATCATCAAATAACAAAACAGTTTCCCTGCTATGGGAGCTTGTGTTTGATTTGCTGTGCACTGCATGGTAGGGCTTCTGAACTTGTTTTGCAATTATAAATAGAGACATTGATATGACAGACATAGGTATGATACCTTAGTAATGAACTACTCACAAATACCCATACCCCACAGGTCACATGACTAAAATCCCAAGTAACACTGATTTGTTTTGAAGTTACAATGTCTCTTCCAAACTGGGGCATATGATTTTGAGGATTATGCACACTCTCAGTCAAAGATATAACTAGCACTTGAAGCTACACATGGACAGCTCATCTACTAGGGGAGGGGTTAGGGCGAGCATCAAAAAAATCCCTCATGACTGTCTGGATGGCAGCTATGCTATGACTAGTTATCAATGAAGTGATGAAAATGAATGGTCACAGTCATGGCAGTGGCTGCATTATGAATAGCTACAACAAGGAAGTAAAACATATAAAACGTACGTACATATTGTTTTATATCCCAGGGATGCTTAACAGAATATTGTAGTTATAATGGAATTTACACATTTTTGCTAAAAGTTCTGAGCTACAGGAGTTTCGGATCAGATACTCAGTTCCCCTTAACTGATAGTAAGTAAGGATCTCAATTTGACCTCTAATTTCTAGTGCCACTCTATTTAATATTATGGCCCCAGTGCTGATATCTGAGTATTAAATACAAGTAAAATGGATAGCACTGATAGCTGTCAACAAATGTAAAAACATTTTGTTAACAACAGCTTCTGTTACTGTTTTGAAATATGTGGACATACAAATCTAGGAATTATTGCAATATAGGAGTCTACTGCACAACATATTTAATGAATTAACAAAAAGATGCTAAGCACTGTAATCATACATTGCATGATATTCACAAATGTTTTAACATGAGAATATTTATGATATAGACAGCGACATTCAAATCCAACCTTTATCCTGCATATACAGTGTTACTAATATTTGTTACCAGAATACTTTTTTTCAAACCTTCTTTCCTGGGAGTTATTGAGCAGCCAAAAAGTCATACAAATGCTTGATTAAGTAACAAATCTTACTAGCCCAGGCACTGCAGCAGAGAAAATCATATAAGAACAATAATAAAATAGCAGAAGCTTATAGTGATTTAAGTAAAATATTATCCAAACTTATTATTTTCATTTGGAACATTGGAAATTAGAAAATAGTTTCCATATATTAGAAATATCTTACTAAGTCTCTCAAAATCTTTATAAATACTTACATGATGATAAAGCCTCCTTGATGAAATCTCATCATAATGTTACTGAAATCTGTTCTGTTTTCACCAATGTACAGTTACCAAAAAAAAAAAGAACTGAGCAGAGATCAAACATGGCAGTTAAGCATTATCAGTTGCATCTGAGAGTTTAGCAATGAACTTACAAAACATGCTAATGAATGTAGAAAAAAAAAGGCTTTTATTTACAATTATTGATGGCATGTTTAATTGGGCAGCCACGGTGGTGCATCAGTTAGTGTTGTTGCCTCACAGCAAGAGGTTCGCCGGTTTGGTCCTACTTCTGTGCGGAGTCTGGTCGTGTGGGCTTCCTCCGGGTGCTCTGTTTCCTCCCACATCCTAAAGATATGCTGTTGGTGGATTTGACACTCTACACTGGCTCTAGGCATATGTGTGTGTGTATGTATGTGTGTGTGTGTGTGTGTGTGTGTGTGTGTGTGTGTGTGTGTGTGTGTGTGTGTGTGTGTGTGTGTGTGTGTGTGTGTGTGCCTTCTGTGGAGGGTTAGGTGCCAGGCTGGCAACTCAACACTGTAAAACTCTACTGTCAATCATGAGCAGACAGGTGATCCACTGTGGTGACCCCTAACTGGGAAAAGCCAGAAGAAGATGGAATGTTTAATTACAATTTGTGATTTAATGCTGAATACTTTGATTGTAGAGAATATAGCTGGCAAATGAAGCTGAATGATTGTTCTTTCCTAGGCTAAACAGCAAAGAGAAGTTTAAGGTACTCTAAAGAAGGCAGAAATTAAGGCATCAATCACATAATTAATCACTTTTTTACTATTTAAATATGTTATCTGTGTTTTTCACTTCAGTGTTATGAGGTATTTTATACGGTAAATGTACTTACAAAGTGGATTAGAATTTTGTTGGCTCTTATTTTTTGCTGTATTTTTATTTTATAAGTAGACCAAACACTGGGGGATGCAATTTAGAATAGTAATCATCATCAATGGCCCCCTTTTTCCCATTTTTTTTCTACATGGGGTGGGGGCATCATGTTAACTGTTGCCACCTCTCCCGATTCAGTGCCACACTCCTGCCTTCTTCTACACTCATGCCTGACTGTCGCAGATCTTCTTTCACACAATTCATCCACCTCTTTGCTGGATGCCCTTGCTTCCTCTTACCTTCACTGTGGTGTCCAGACCACCTTAATCTGTTCTCTTGATATTTTCTGCAATTGGAGCTACTTTGGCTTTTGCTCTTATGTCATCATTTCTTCATCTATCCCACACTGTGCAACCTATCATCCTCAGGTATTTCATTTCCATCACCTCTAGCTTCTTCATCTGTACTGCCTTTACTGCCCAGGTTTCTGTACCACACAGTAGTACTGGTCACACCACTGTGTTGTACACTTCACTTTTCAGCTTCTTTGGCATTCTTCTGTCATAGACTACACCTGATACTCTATGCCAGTTGGCTGCAGCCTCTCTGATTCTAGCATTGAACTCTTAATTCAAACTTCTCTTCTCCTAAACCACCCCTCCAAGATACTTGAAGCTGTTTACCTGTTCCACTGTCTTCCCCTCTATCTCTATTCTCAGCTTCTTCTTATTTCCCCAATTTGCTGCCATTACCACTGTCTTATCAGTGCTTAGTTTCATCAGATGTGCCTTCAGTTTTGCATTCCATTCTCCTATCCTTTGCTAATATGTACGTTAAAGCTTGCATGTCAACATATGTCTTTTAAAAAGATGACAAGATAACTTAATGATGAGTTCAAAATAGTAACCATTCAATATTACAAGACTCATGACTGTGAACCCTGGAACAGTGTGACACTGAATAAGTAAAAATGCAGACTAGTATATACAAAATATAAGTTAGCTCATTCGCTGAATATTTGCTTTTCTACAAGGTATGGAGATCTCTGAGTTGGTATGTATAAGTTTGATAGGAGTGGTGCTTGTCCCCTATACTGGGGGGCACTGTGCAAAGAAAAAACAACTTTAAAGGGAGAACAATGATGTTTGACATTTGCTGATATCTTGCATTTTTTTACTTTTTTCATAACTCATGATATCAAACAGTACATTGTTATCACATTGTTCTGAGAACTGAGTTTGCATTATCAATGCACTCTGCTCATTTAATTTTTGATCGTTAAGGCTTAGCCTTCACTTATTGAAATACTGGGATTTAGAAACACTTACCAACTTCAGATGTTAAAAATGCATTCCAGCATATGATAATGAGTCACATACTCTCCCCTGGAAACACCTGCAGTAAGTGACTTATGCATTCCAGTGATTCATAGAATCACTTGACTGTAAATTAACATGGGAAGCCACATTAATTAAAACTGGCAAAAGGCTGTATTCACCCGTTACTTTTAATTGGACAGATCACTTTATAGGGATGTCCCAGAGAGTTTAGAATTGAAGCAGTAGTAGGGTACAGGTGAGTGTATGCATGTGTGTTTCAAAGTATGTGCATATCCACAGAGGTGCGGGCCCTATTATTTGAATGCAAGTGTCTGTGCAAGTCTATATCTACTTAGGTGATCACAGTAGGTGTGGTTAGTTAGTGGATAGGTAGAGTAAGTGTGTGTGTGTCAAGGATGAATGTAAAAGGGTGATTATGTCCATGGGTATGATCAGGTGAGGGGGGGGGTCTGATCTGTGCTGAATGTCTGTGCATATATGAGTCTGTCTGTTAGTTTGTTTATGTGTGGGAGGGGTGATTATCATACCTCTAAACTCTTCCAAACTAATGAGCAAAGTCTGTAACTCCCATAAGGAACATCTGGGACACCTGGGACCTTTCAGTGTCATACTCAGACATGTAAAAAGTTAATAGAGCACCAGGTTTTGCATAAAGATTTTGAACAGAGACACTTCAAAGTCATGTACAGAGTTAATAGAACAACTGGTATTTCATTACAAAACAAATAATGAGCAATAAGAAGTGGAAAACTCTAATGTCTGACATTACTGAGTGACAGTGTTGGTCTGCGAGTTACGAAGGATAACATAAGAGTCAAAGTCATGGGCACTAAGACAGGGAAGGTTGAGAGGTAGGCGGATGTGCCTGTTTGTGTGTGTGTGTGTGTGTGTGTGTGTGTGTGTGTGTGTGTGTGTGTACTTCCTTCTAACTGTGTCTTCTAAAGAAAGGCTCTTAACATCTCTGTGCCCTATAAATTTGGAATTTTGGTAAACAAGGATTGAACAGCCATTGTACCCATTAAAATACCTGCAGATAGTTTCCCCTTAGAATACTTATACAAACAATTGACAAAATCTTTGGTATCTTTCACTACAACCTCATATAAATCTAAATAAGGTCTAAATTTTTTGTCTAAAAATTTAGACAATGGTTCGGTACTCCAACCCCCTATCGAAACAATTGGTCTCATTGGTTGGTCTTCAGCATTTTTATGGACCTTAGGTAAACCTTGTATACTTGGTAGTATTGGATTGTGAACAGTGAAATATTGTAACAACTTAGAATCTATCAAACCTAGTGTAAAACATTCAGCTAAGGCAAAATTTATACTATGTACCATTTTTCTACATCAATCATAGTTATTTTACTGTAAAT
The DNA here is from genome assembly GCF_019279795.1 of Protopterus annectens. Lineage (NCBI taxonomy): Eukaryota > Metazoa > Chordata > Ceratodontiformes > Protopteridae > Protopterus > Protopterus annectens. The sequence continues at coordinate 1,453,595,304 of NC_056743.1, forward strand.
CTCTACATCATTCAAAAATTATCTCATTTTATTAAAATAATAAGTGTGGTCCATCAATACGATAGGGTCCCCCTTTATTGGCTGGGCATATACATATAGATTTATCATTTTGTAAATCCAACAAAGCCATTCTCTCTTCCCAAATGTAAAGGGCATAGAGATGCTAGAAGCCTTTCTTCAGAAGACACAGATAGATGGAAGTACTATTGACCTGTGCACCTTCCTGATGAAGGTGATCTTAGACCATATTATTTTTGTGTTTGATGAACAGGTGTACTGGCAGAGGGATGGCATAGCTATGGGCACATCATGTGCCAATACCTACGCCAACCTAGTCATGGCAGTATGGGAAAGGCAGTATATATTGGAAGGCCCATATAGAATGAATGTGAAGTTATACCGCAGATTTGTAGATGATCTTTTCTTTTTATGGAAAGGCAATGAAGAACTGCATTGTTTTTATGAATATTTGAATACTTCAACAGCATTTTTAAGGTTTACCCTGAATTTTGCAAGAGAATCAATGTTTCCTTGATGTGCTGATTACCATTGACAATGAAAATAAGGTTAATACAAGTATACATAGAAAGAAGTGTTATAGAAACACGTTGTTACATAAGAACAGTATGCATCCCCAATATGTGTTTAATAATATTATTAAGGGTCAGAGTATGAAGGTAGCAAGGTTAAATACCAGTTCAACAGCTTCTGATGTTGAATTTTGAGAGCTAGATTGCAAATTAATTAAAAGGGGATATAATCCTATGGATGTCTCTAATGTCATAGAGAATGTTAGGTCTCTGAGAAAACTTCAGCCCAACCTTATTTTTCTGAACAGAGTATACAAAATAAGAGACATAGTAAAAGCAATGGTCTAAATGAAACTAGGTTAAGAGTACCTGTTTGGTATACCAACAATATGAAGCCCATTTTGGGGGTATATAGAAAATATTGGTCCATTTTAATGATGGACCCAGCAGTGAGGGAGATTGTAGGTCCCACCCTCAAATTTCAGTTTAAGAATATGAAGAACATGAATAAGATGTTATGTTATCCTGATAAAAGTGAGAAAGAACAGGTTGACAAGTATTGCACTAGCCCATGTGGGAAATGCAATCGATGTATGTATATTCATTCAGAAAGTAGTTTTAAACATCCAAATTTGGGGAAGGACTTGGTTTTCAGGGTTAATGACAATTGTAACTCTGAATATATAGTATACATGGCTGTGTGTCAGCTATGTAGTGCATTTTATATAGGCAAAATGAACAGAATGTTTAGATTTAGGATAAGAGAGCATATTTATGGTATACATAATAACATATTAACTAATGCATTAACAAAACATACTCATCAGATGGGACTTTCACGACTATAAATTTCTCATTATTGGTAAAAATGCACCAGGAATGAGAATGGGCGATATAAGGAACAGGACAGAAGCAATGGAGACAAAATGGATCATTAAGCTGAGATCTAATATAGGGAAGAGCTTGAATGATGTTGTACCTATCCAACCTCTACTTAAGATGAGAAGACTTAGGAAGTAAAAGGAGTCTGGTTTAACATGCATTTTAAAGGCTGCTTAATGTTTTATTACATGAACAGTCTTATATCTCCCTAGTTATCTATATGTTTGTGATAGAGATATGTATATATTTTATTGTATTGCTTATTCTTTGTACTTTGCACGTTTTGCACGTATATTCAGATGCAAGTATGTCATGTGACTTTAAGAAGTTGTGTCTGATTAATCATGTTTTTCAATTAATCACATGATAGGTTTTTAGTGTATAAAACAAGGGCATTTTTATGGTTGTAAATGTCTGATGAAGCAGTAGCAGCAGTGATTATTGTGAAAGCGCTTACTATTGAATAAATTGTTGGCTTGTCCGCTATTTGCTTTGCCTCACCTATTTTTTTCTACAAGTACATTTTATGGTCATATTGGATGAGGTATTTACCTGGATCTACTGGGCTTTCTTGTGTTTTGTGATATCATAGAAAGGTTTCTGACAAAGTTAGATCAATCAGAACATGGCAAATATATAAAATCATAAGGTGAGATAGTAAAGTACTAATGCATTCAACAGTATTAAACCTACATTCCTTATCTCTCTTTGCTTGTACCAACAGAAAGCATGCTTTTTATTGATGAAGATAGCAACACCAAAATCATTAGAATATTTGCTTGAAGCAAATATATGAGAAACCTATTTCCTCTTTAAAAGATCAAACTGTGATGGACACATCAATAACCATATTATATAGCAGATGCCAGAAGCGCTATCTTTGTGCGCTCATTTGTTTGTCATGCTCATTCTATGATGAAACAGTAAGTCCCTTCATACCGTATCCAAAGATGATAGGATGAAACAAGAATAGTAAGTCACTATCTTATACTAATGTACTGCTCACTTGACTCCCCACCTCAGAGGTCTGTATATCATCACATTAGACACTGGCAATTATAAATGTTCAGACATGATATACACATATGCTGTTCTAAATGTGACCTCCCCCCCCAGAATAATCACAAAATGATTTGGCAGGCAATATCAAAGCAATCGCTTCTGATGCTAACCTCCCTCTCACAGAATCTGCTCTTATATTCACTCAGTGGCACTAACTAAAAGTGAAATTACCCTAATATTAACTCAGCCAATTCCCTCTTCCCTTAATTATAGAAATATCCAGCAAAGATAGTTACAGTTAGCAAGAATTATCTGTTTTGCTCAACTCTGATATACAATTGCTGTAGCTAGGATAAATAATATAGATCTGCAAATACAATTTCTGAGACAGTAAAACATAATCATGACATGAAGATTTCATTATGAATATTTGTGTACATGTTAAACATCTATCTACTTAAAGATTGAATATGTGTTTTTAAATAGTAAGATACTCCTAACAAAAACCCATTTTTATCTACTTTAATGCCATATTCATTGTCCCCCACCTTATTTCTTCCAGACTTATTCTTATGCAATTGAGCTAGAGTCAGTGGCCTCTGAGCTCATCCTGATATCATGAGACTAATGTTGATAACCCCAACTCTCTTGTGCATCTGAGACCACTACAGGCATCCCCTGACCAGAGCTGAATACAACAAGCAAACCTTGAACTATTTAATTTCCACTGATACATATATTTGGTATCCTCTGACTCAAAAGCTTAAAGTCCAACAATCCAAAATAGATGCAATTTAAGTGTTAGCCAGAAAATTGGATTAAACAGTATAGGGTATCTGCAGCACAGGAGAGACCAAGCTCATAGACATGCTTACTAACCATCAATCTTACTCTGTTAGTGAACACACTGCTGAACAATCAACAATCCACATAGGGCATAGTAACTAAAATCTCCAAATTTGACAACTCCACTGGCATAGAGAGAGAGAACGCTGTGACTACATCCCAGGCAACATGGTTTTAATTAGTGGTTCAAACACCTGTTGGAATTGGCAGGGGGAAGGGAGTATTAAAATGGCTTGGTTGGCAGGGGTCCAGAGAAGCAAATATTGTGGGAAGAAATATCCAGGGAATTGTTATGGCTAGTCTTGTATAGGCCGTAGGGCCAATAGCCTAGTACCAGTCTATGAACCTATGGTTCCTCTCTCTCCTTAAGAAAGGATGAGGGGTGTTTGATCCTGTGTTAGAGTTCCTGATGGAGACTGGATACCACATGGCTTCCAGGGAGCAGGCAGCCATGAGAGGTTAAGTCACTTGCCATAGTTAGCACCACACCCTTTCTGATGCCCATGGTATGGCAAATGTTAGGGGTGCTTACAGACTTTTTAGAGTGTGATAAGGGATATGAAGTAGAAAATCCTGTTTTCTTGGATGATGACACCACTTTCCAAGGCTCATCTCTTACCATAAGAGAAACAAATGAGCCATAGGTCTGTCACCTCTTGGAAATGGATGGTTCTTATAAATGACAACAACAAAAACAAATACAATATATATGGGCAATTTAGTGTAGCCAATTAACAAACATGATTTGCAAGGTGGGAAGAAAGTAGAGTACCCAAAAAAAGTCACATACAGACACACAAAGAACATGCAGGCTCCACTCTGATGGTTACCAAAGGTCAGGTTTAAACGACAGACTCTGGAGATGTGAGGCATAGATCTTAACACTGAGCTGCTATGGTGTTGTTTCATCCCAATCAGCAGTAAACACATTAAAACAGATAAGAGATAAACCACTCATGCAATGAGGAAGATAAACCCCACAAAGTCAAAAATCATTACAGCAAAGCTGCAATGTCCACAATATCAGCTGCAGTTCAGAAATGAAGATGAGCAATGCGTATCAGTGTGCTGATGGTCAACATGGAAGTCATTCAGCACATTAGTGGGGAAGCCTCATTGTCATGTGATTTTTTGAAAACCAGTCCAAAATGGATTTAACAGAGTGTGTGATGGTAAACAGGATTCTAGTTAAAGCATGTCCTCTGAATAACCTTATCATAAAGGGAAGGCTATCAGTCTGGCAGTACTTCTGATGACTATTCTGGTCCAAAGATGACTACTTAGGAATAGGAGTGATTATGGCTTTTCTCATTTCAAAAGGTTCCAATTCTTAATTCACAGTAAAGAGTTTGTATTATTGTGGCTGGGCCTGAGGGCCATTAGATTGCAGACTCCAAATCATTAGGTGAAGGAGACAACTTGCCTACCCATAGATCTAATATACAATTAAACTAATATTAAGAGGCAGAATACTTTATATGTATTGGTATTTTTCCCAATATTTTGCAAGAGAAATTGAAATATACCTGCTCATCTTCATCTGTTAAAGCCCACCAAGCTTACTAAGAAAGTTATTATGCAAGGCTATAATATAATTCTATAAAATATAAATTTAACAAGTTGTAGAAGTAGATTGGGAAAACAATTCTAACATTTCCTTACAGAGTAGGATGAGTGTTTAAAAGATGGTATTTTCTTGGTGTATTTCCTCTGCAGAATTTCTAGGGATAAAAGTTTTTCCTTTATTTATAAACAAAATAAGGAATTATATTCCACTAGAGTCTAACAGAGGCAATATACATTTGCATTACAAATTGTGGTGACTTAAGTGATGAATTATAGTTCACAACTTTTAACTAGCTGTACTTTGTGCCTAGCGTCTAAGTTGTTGTCTATTGATATGCATATATCCTTAGAGGTATCAGCTATAAACACAAAAGCAGCTATTTAGCACAGAAGGCATAGTAGTTATTAGAGGCCCAATGTGTACCACTTTGCATTTATCAGGATTACTTTTCCATCAGTGATTGCTTAATGATTCACATATGTCTGATAAGCACTAATTGAGAGAGATAATGTCAGCATATTCAGTGATGAGAGTGCCAGTTTTGATGTCATCTGCATATCTGACAATCCAGTGAGTGTTAGAAATAGGAAATCAAGGAGAATATAGTGTCCCCAAATTAAGCCATATAGGATTTTCAAATTAAAAAAAACATTCAAATTTATGACCTTCTACTTTTGCACTTAATTTTCTTTCTGAAGGCAGGAGTGTGATGCAGGATTCACATTCGTTATACTAAGTTTACTAACAGTGACTACATGTGGGATACTATTGATGTGCGCAACTCAATTCCTCATTTGTGGCTATACTCACATAATCATAGAAAGCGGATATACAGGAAAGGGTAGATCATACTCTCTGGTTGAGTCATGTCAAGGTTAACAACACTGTTTTCTTTTTCAAGCATCACAAGTAGGTACCTCTCAAAACATTTGCCAAAACTGACTTCAAACTTATAGGGCAATAAGTTTGTATTTTTTCATGGCATCCTTTTTTATATGGTATAATATATGCTAATTTTAAGAAGGAGGGTAACAATGCCTTGCTCTAATAAGTGAGTGAAAGGGGTAGTGAGAGGAGAAATAGGAATGTCATCCAGATGTAAAATGAGGAGGACAGGGATGTCATCCTGACCAGTGCAACTATTGTCTTTAATCTTCTTAATTCTGTATGATAGGATACCTGGATACTACAAACAAGTGACCCAAAGGTTCAGCAAAAAACTGATAATCCTAAGAATAAATGGATACAGAGCATCCATGCAAACTGTTCCTAAACTGGATGGGCAGATCAGAGATGAAAGTTATGGAATACATTCATAATGCTGAATGGGAAAAATGCAGAACATCATTATATCAACCACAAAAAATGAAACCCACAATACCAAACATCTCAGCACTTATTCTATGTAGGGGACATGTCCCACATATCTCCATATTAAGGGTCTGAAGCACCACACCTTCCTAATTATATACACCAATTCAGAGAGTGCAATACAGTGGGGAAAGGGTAAAACACCAGTCACCTCTGTATTGTGGTCTTGTCAAGATTTTGATTTTCGACCTTTTGTGGTTGATGTAATTCTGTAACCCAAATATTATATATACACGTGTGCGTGTGTGCGTGTGTGTGTGTGTGTGTGTGTGTGTGTGTGTGTGTGTGTGTGTGTGTGTGAG
>NC_056743.1:1453606803-1453631803 GCF_019279795.1 Protopterus annectens
TAAATCTTTCTATTTATCTAGTTTCTGTTACACAATAATCAAATAAGCAAAGAAAACAGTGGGCAGGTTACATCTTGTAGATGTGGTCTTGATTACTGCAGTAGCTCTCATATATGGTGTGATTCTGAGCAATTCATTCAACCAAATGAAAGTGGCAGGGTCACTCACTGTAAGCCTCATTCCATTAGTACTAAGTGACTAGCAGTCTTAATTAAGCACTTCAACAATTTTAGTGTGCAATCTCTGTGAAATTTGCACAGCATTAAACTGTCAATTCTGATGAGATGTTATACCTTTAAAGCAATAATTAGACATTAAACTCATATGCCAGGAACACAGAATAAGTTCATCAGGCAGTAAACAGCTATGCATCATTCAGCTGTTATCTACGCAATGACTGTTTTCTGAGTTTTATTTTTTTATATATACCAGTTGACACAGACTGCATGCATCATTCTCAGATAAAAGAAGACAATATAATCATCATCCTCTTTCGGCGTTTCCCGTTAGGGGTCGCCACAGCGGATCATCTCTTTCCATTTCTTCCTATCCTCTGCATCTTGCTCTGTCATACCAATCGCCTGCATGTCCTCTCTCACCACGTCCGTAAACCGTATCTTAGGCCTTCCTCTTTTCCTCTTACCTGGCAGCTCCATCCTTAGCATCTTTTTCCCAATATACCCATCATCCCTCCTCAGCACATGTCCAAATCAAAGCAATCTCGTCTCTCTTGCTTTGTCTCCAACCTGTCCAACATGAGCTGACCCTCTAATATACTGATTCCTAATCCTATCCATCCTAGTCACACCGAGTGCAAATCTTAACATCTTTAACTCTGCCACATCCAGCTCTGACTCCTGCCTTTTTGTCAATTCCACTGTCTCCAACCCATATAACATAGCTGGTCTCACTACCCTCTTGTAGACCTTCCCTTTCACTCTTACTGGTACCCATCTGTCACAAATCACTCCTGACACTCTTCTCCACCCACTCCATCCTGCCTGTACTCTCTTCTTCACCTCTCTTCCACATTCACCATTACTCTGAACTGTTGATCCCAACTACTTAAACTCATCCACCTTTACCAACTCTACTCCCTGCATCCTCACCATTCCTCTACCCTCCCTCATTAAATGTCCCCGACTTTTTTAAGTACCAGTTTTCCTGCTTTCCAAATCTGATATTCATGCCACTTTATCATCATTTTTTTTTCATTTAGTCCACGTTACATTATAATTGTCTTATATTTGTGTTCTGTATTTTCAATTAGATATTATTTTTGATGCATTAACTTCTCAGGAAGGATGTCATAACCATTCACCACTCTATATGAAAAGATACTTACTTCTTTGAAGCTTTCTTAAGCCTTCTACCCTGCATCCTCACATTTGGGTTCCCTTGTTTTTTATGCATCTGTTCTTCTCTGAAACAAGTGTACTAGCTCAGAATCTATGGATTTCATTGAGGTACTCACACGTTGACTCTTTCACCCTTCTCTGACAATTTTTTTAAAGATTGTAAACATTAAGTTGGTATTTCTACATGCTAACAATTTTCTGCATTTTATTTATTTTTGTGTTGACACATACTCTAAGCAAGACTATATAATTCTGTCACAAAGTGTTGTCATGCTTTTAGTATTAGACTTTCTTTACAGCCATAGTCTGTTGATATTATTTTTATTTACTTATTTTGAGTTTCTCTTCACTCACAGTTTTGAGACTGCATTAGGTATATAACATGGGTAATTCTTTACTTAAAAGTAAGCAAATTCAGTTAATTCCTTCTAAGCAATCAATAGCATGTGACTTATGCAATTTAAGCAGCTTTTCTGCAAAATGGTAACATGGTATGAGATGTTAGTCAAAACAATTATTATTAATCTCCTTGGCTAGCTGTGATGCAATAAACAGTAAGTTATCAATGCCTGCAAATATCTCACCTGGACCTGTTTAGCAAATGCAAAATAAATTCTCTTGACTTTACCCATTCACAAGTAACTATGACTTTAGGCCTAGTCCCTTGTAAATGAAGAATATCGCTACAAAGGAGAAGTGAGAAGAGCAGGTAAGTTAGATAGCTGAATATGTGTATATATATATATATATATATATATATATATATATATATATATATATATATATATATACATATATACGTGTGTGTGTGTGTGTGTGTGTGTGTGTGTGTATATATATATACATGTGTGTGTGTGTGTGTGTGTGTGTGTGTGTGTATATATATATATATATCTATATATATATATATATATATATATATATATATATGTATATATACACATACAAATACATAGATATGGCCATTCTGATCACATTCCAATAAGCATAAAAAAACGTATGCAGTCTGTGCACGTGTTAATCTGGAAGTGCACCATTGGGGATGTTCATTTCTGTAATCTGCATAGAACGTGCAGACATACACAAGTCTGCCAGTCTATGAATAAAAGTCTTCTTTCCCCATGTTCTTTCAACCTTGCAAAAAATACCTTGTACCTATTTACCTTTCCATTACAAAAAAAAAAAAAAAAAAATAACAAAAAAAACCAAAAAAAAAAACAAAAAAAAAAATGCATCCTTCATTTCAACATCAATCAAACAAAACATAATATGGCAGCTCAACTAGAAAATATATGCATTCTCCTTTGGTACCTGTGTGCTGCCCATATCCCATTTTCAGTAGACAATGGCACTGAGAAATGGCAGTTCTATTGTGGCAAGTTTTCCAGACTGTTTTACTGAAACTGAGCCTTGTTATCCAATTTATAATCCACCCTTGTCTTCCAACTTACACTCTGCAAGCTACTACCCATTCCCAGAATATCCATAGTAATACATAACCTGCCCGATCTCTTGGCTTTGGGTCCGACCTACCATCAACTCATAATTTAATTAATTAATTAATTAATTCATTCATTCATTCATTCATCCATTCAGTCACTTTTTTCTGATGTCTCCGTTATCCTGTACAGCATTGTAGGAGTGTTGGATTTCATTTTGGTAAGCAAGGAATGTAAGGCAGTGAAACAGTGCTGTACAGAATGCCAGTCCATCCCAAGACACAGATACGCACTCACAGAGACACTGCACACATCACCTATGGACAGTTTAGGAGATCACTAATTTACCTACTAGTCTGCATTTGTATGTGAAACACAGGCAGAACATACAGACTGTACACTGAAGATACCTCAGCTTGGAAACAAACTGCAAAAACAAGTACAATGTAATGACAATAGTCTGGCAGTTAGCACAGAAAATGAAAACTATGGACTGTTAATAAGTTGCTTCCTTTAGTCCAGGCTTTGATTCCATCAGCATGTATTTGCTTACTGTGTGAGTCTTAACTTGCTTTGACCTGAGTGTGCTCTCTGGAAATTGGCCTAGAGCTGTCAATAGTGTCCTGAAACCCATGCCTTGTAATTACTTACAAATTAATTACTGCTGTTCTAGCCATCAATCTAGTGTCTGCAAAAAGTTAATTCGATATATCAAAATGCTAGTAACAGTTCTTCGTTACTTTCTTCTGTAGTAATGCACTTCTGTCAATAGCTACCTCTATTCTGATACAGTTGTTATCAAATGCCTAGGTCCAGGACTCTTCAGGAAAGAAAATATATCTGTTCTGGTCCACTTCAATAAACACACAACACCAAATGACATTTGACGACCTTTATTAAACTTCCATACACATGACTGATGACCAATAATTATAAATTTCAACCAAAAACATGCCACATGTAAAAATAACATCCATAAAATAAAACATAAAATAACCATAAGGGCAGCGTAACCACTGACCCTTGGTAAGCAGCGTCCCCCACTTGCTCACTTATCTTTTCACTAACAAGGCAGCTTTACCCCACTCACCTTCAATTTATTGAATTACACCTCCATCCAAATAAGCAGCTCTGCTTGCTTATTAACTTATTCCACAGAGCAACTTGTCACTTTCCTTTCCAACTTATTGAATTGCACATCCAACATCAGAGGGGGAACAGAAGAGGGCAAGCCTGCCCCTCTTCTCCACCTTCCCAAAACTGAAATAACCACAATCCCACTAATAAAAAGTCGGAGGGTGGGAGGGTAGCAAGTTAACACCAAAAGTGTGACTGCCACCTCAGTTATACTTGACAAAACCCTCTAAGCCCCTCCCTACCATTGCCTCATTTCCTCCTAAACCTCCCACCATCCCATTTAACCCTATCCTACCCTTATTCTCTTAATTCCTGCTAATCTATGTATCTAGCTCCATCTGAAGATGTCCCAGGACAAAATGGTCTGTTCCAAACCTCAATTTTCCTGGTCCACTTCAATAAACACACATCACCAAATCACATTTGTTGACCTTTATTAAACTTCCATACATATGATCGTTGACCAATAACTATAAATTAGGAAATACACTCTGGGGATCACTTCTGTGGCACTGCTCCACAGGGGCACAGGAAAATAACTTTCTTGGGTGACATAAGCCAGGGAATCCTGTTCGCTAGGCTTACTTAGGCCCTTGGGCCGATAGCCTAGTACCTACCTATGAAACTATAAAACATGCCACAGGTAAAAATAACATTCATGAAAGACAAAAAAATAACCATAAGGGCAGCGTAACCACTCACCCTCAATAAGCAGAGTTCCTCACTTGCTCACTTATCTTTGCACTAGCAAGGCAGCGTTACCCCGCTCACCTTCAGTTTATTGAATTACACCACCATCCAAATAAGCAGCTCTGCTTGCTTATTAACTTATCCAACAGAGCAACTGCTTACTTTCCTTCCCAACTTATTGAATTGCACATCCAGCACCAGAGAGGGAACAGAAGAGGGCAAGCCTGCACCTCTTTTCTGCCCACCAGCTGGAAGCAGCTGTTTCTCACCAGTACCTCAAAGCTTGCAAAATTACCACTGAACTAACCACTGTAAAAGTAATACCAGTAGTGCATCATCTCACCACTGCAAGCCCTCACAGCCCACTGGGGAGCACTGCACCTGTTAAAAAAAGGTCTGCACAGCAGTCTGACACACCAGACCTGCCCTGCCACACAAGCACAAACGTCCGTGGAAGACAGGACCCATGGCAAAAACCCATGCATCCCCAATAATTACAGCCACTGAAAGCCGGGCAACACTACATCCCCACCACCAACAAACCAGCCGAGGGAGAAAAATAGTACAATCCTGTACAACAACTGCACAAGCTGTACTGTGACTCAGCAACATCAATGACAAATCAGGAGGAAAGCCATCTTGATGCCACCAACACAATCAAGCACCAGCACGCCCAACTTGAACCAAACAAAAAAAACGCACCATCAAAATTGAGCAACAAGCACAATCCTGCCCAGCAACCCACACTGTGAGCACATTCAGTCTCCCATTCCCCTTTTCCTTTCTTTTATATATATATACACTGAAGTGCACTACTCACATCTGCACCCGTGTTTTTTTCTTTTTTTTTTTTTTTCAGATAACAGTTGATTGATTCTGCACAATATATATTCCCTATAAGGGCTTACTACAATTATAAAACAATAATAATACAGCAATGAAAATTAAGCATAATTTTCACAAAACATACCATTAAAATAATTCCAAGTATTTGATAGTGCAGTGATATGTATGATGCATTCACATTTGAAGAATGTCGGCAAATAGTATCTAAGCTCAATACATAACTACAAATTATGCATTTTTACAAATGTCTATCATTTGTGGTTTGCACAAGTGACACAAAAACAGTTATAAACTGATGCAGTTATGCAAGTACATGTGTTAATAAGCAAAATTTGTTGTTTTATAACCATTTTGCTTGCATTCAAAGTCAAGTATTCATATCCTGATTTTAAAGACCATACAAGTCCAACAATGAATGCCCTGCAGTATTGCAGCCAGTACATTGTAATACCGATACAGCCTCGGTATGACATTTGAATATGATTTAGTGATCTGATGTCTTATTATGTTCACAACTTCTTCATTTCAAAAAGTGAAGGGTATTCACTAGGCATGAAGCTGACGAAAATATGATGCACAGTTCCAGAAGTATTAAAAACTCCACATGCACCCCTTCGGCTGAGTGATAGTACTGCGCATGTGCAGTAGCAGCTGTCATTCCCCTTACTTGAAGCCCACGAAAACCACCTAGCCACGTCAGCTGAATGGAATATCTCAATTCGTACCTGGGGCTGAAAAAAGGCCAAACCAAGGGTTGCACTGCTGTCTGGGTCCACAGAGCACCTGACTTGACCACTGAACCAACCAACAGAAGGACCCAACCCCACAATAAAACCCTTGCTGACTCCCACGCCTCCGTCAACTTTTACCAGCAAACAGCAGCAAAACTCCGGAAGACCAACAAAAAATCTCTGCCTATCCCCTCAGCTGTATTTTATTTAATTATCCCTATATATATATATATATATATATATATATATATATATATATATATATATAGTTATACAAACTACCTGGGACTGACCAGCTCACCATTCACCAGCAACCTGAGGCCTACCTGCTCTCCTGTAATTCTATGGGTCATCACAGATGAGAAATCACCTTAACAAGTTCATGTCAAAAATGTGACTCCTATCTCAGTTACACTTGAGAAAACCCTCTAAGCCCCTCCCTACCCTTACCTCATTTCCTCCTAAACCTCCCTCCATCCCATTTAACCCTATCCTCCCCTTATTCTCTTAATTCCTGCTAATCTAAGTATCTAGCCCCATTTGAAGATGTCCCAGGACAAAATGGTCTGTTCCAAACCTCATTTGTAATTGTTTCACACTGTCTTTCTACATTTAAAGTGATGTGACCCATCATGTTGCTGCACTATTCTCCTCTTACATTGTTACCCCATAGGCCCCATGCCATGCTCCATGGAATGATCTCATCCATGCCTGTTTTTGATTATGGGCATACATTCATTTTCAGATACATTTCACAAAAAAGATAAGTGATTACTACATGAGATTTTTTTGTTGTTGTTTGTGCACTTCAGCTAATATTCCAACTTTTACAATAATTTGGGCCTGTTGTGTGTATATATATATATATATATATATATATATATATATATATATATAGTTGTCTTAAAAGACTCAGCATAAAATTTTTACAGCCTATTAAACAGAAAGTTCTAATATGAATCAGTTTAAAGATAAATGCAGAGGTAAATAAATACATAAAGACAAACAAGCAAACAAACAGATAAATAATAAGACAAAGGGTAATCCCACTGCAAGATTACATGTGATTGGCATAAATTATATTTTAGGTGGAAGGTTGAAGGGAAGCATAGCTTTTCACTGGAAAGACAGAGCCACCCACATAAAATCTATTTTTTATCCTGTGTATATATATATATGTCATGTGCCAAATTAGAGCCAAAGGTTCCAAACAAAACCTTGTTCCATAAACACATATGGGTATACTACATAATTCTGTCCTCATGACAGATTGGCAAAAAGTGTACCAAACAGCCATGAAGGCAAAGCTGAAATGTATTTACATGTTTTATAAGCAAAATCACAAGAAAATCTCTCTCAAAACTTGGAAGAAAACCACAGAAGTCAGAAATGCAACTTTTGAATTTGCTGAATGCATTTTTGTAATGTTGGTAACATTACCAGTTTTCAAAATTCTACAACAGAACTTATTTTGGCACTTTACAACAAATGGCTAAGGCTGCAATCTGCTAACGAGCTTCACCCTAATATATATATATATATATAGATATATAAAAATGAAATACATACATACATACATACATACATACACAGTGTAAGCATGATACTGTTTGTTCAAGAAGCAACTGGAGGCAGGACTTATATAAAACACAGTTTTACTCAGTAATCCACATAGTCACCAAGAAAAAATATTTGCCTTATTGAATATTCCAGTTCAAAACAAAACAAAAGAACACACACATGTATTTACTTCTCATCTACTGTGTTCAATCCATGCAGGCTCCTGAGGGTAAAGTAAGTCCAGGGTTGCAGGCTTTCCTATATATATATATATATATATATATATATATATATATATATATATATAGACAACCTGGAGAACCTATGGAAACATGCTTGTGCGTCCATGATGGCTCTAAACATATGTTGAATGACATGGGAAGAGACACCTGCACTAGGCGAAGGAGGGACAGCAGTGGCCTCCGAGCACCCCTATCAACCCTCCTAAGTGGCACTTTACCCACACTTGGGGTACGGTCAGAGTCAATAGGCACTGAAGCTGCAGCAGGCACAGTTCTATGATCAATGGCCTCACCATCCACCTGTCTAATATCTGAATGTTCACTGGAATAGGTAGGCAGAGGCCTATTGGCTGTGTCCGATGGAATTACAAGAGATGGCTCTAAGTCATCCTCAGTGTCAAATTCAACCTCTACTCCCCCAAATATGCCTCTGTTTGGCCACCATCATTATAGAAATATGCTGATACACTGACATCAGGTTGCAGAGGGCCCACACTTCCACTGTCATAATCACCTGTGATGAAATGCAATAAACACAGGAAAAATTAATACCTACACTAGTATAGTCCAATATATGTGAACAAACTAACAGTGCTACCACTATTACAGACAGTATAGCAATACACACAACAGGTCTGACATCAACATCACACACTAAAATATTTCTTTAAATTGTGTAGCAGTGCTGACATAAAAATGTTTGGCTTACCATCTGCAGGTGACATTGCCCTCTCCAAGCAAGATGATCCTGGAAGAAGTTAAGCAAAAGGTAAGGGCAACATCATCACATTTAACAGTAACACAGGGGGGTAATGCTTTTATCACTTTATACATCCGGTAATTTTACTTTCAGTAGGAACATGGCTGATAACTCCAACCTAGCCTAATAACTGTAGCAATCTTGACTCCCCAAAATAAAATTCATGCGACACAGAAGTCAAGTATTGATTTCAGATGTTTTACTAGACAACAGTATTCGACTGCTTAGAAACCAAAGCCTACCTGGAAGGTCCTCCTGGGACGTACTTGCTGTTTCTGAAACTATTGCTCTAATTTCCTGGACATGCTGTACTGCACTCTCCTGTGAGCTGTCTGGAAACCTGATATTGGCCAGGAACTCTTCATTGGGTGTTAATGATGTTTCTCTATCAACGCGTCCCTCTGGTAACCATCTGGTCATGCCCCACTGCAACTGCTCTCTTCCGTACAGATATGATCATATCAGTGTCCATGTCGTACTCCTGCTCATATAGCTTGCCATGGCCACCCAAGGCATTCTCATTATCAACAATTGGCACCAAATTTGCATCCCGTTTGCTGTATCTCTCCATCCCCTTTTCAGCAGGAAAGCACTATGCTGCCTAAGGACATCCACTTTCACTTGGTTCTCAATCAGTGAAGGGAGGTCTCCGAGTATTGGCATGCCTGGGTGTCATACTGCTAGGTGTTCTAAAAGACAACAGAAGGATAATACACATAAGTATCACATAACTACAAAATAACTGTTTCCAGATAAAACAGAAAAGGTAACCACTCAGTATTACCCACTGGAGAAACATAAAACAGTCTAGAGATGAAATACAAACAACAGACAGGAAGCAAAACAAGAAGAATAAAAATGGCAACATATTCTTGTTTGTGCCATAACAGTAATTCAGCTTTGCTCCCTTTCCACAAAACAAGAACAGGCAATTGACACATTTTGCTAACAACTATCTTTGAAATGCTAAAAGTGTTATCAAAGGAACTGTCCCTGAAACACCTATTTATCACAGAGCATTCCATTTTCAAGAATTGACAGTCATGTATACCTGTGAAATGGCTTGACAGACATGTCCATGGCATCAGTACACTTCTAACTAAAGCATACAGATAAAGGTGCAAATGCCTTTGCTTAGATTTTCTTAAATATGTTCCAGCATATGCAATATGTAGCTGACAAAATTAAAGAATACCTATCGAAGTTCAGTAATCCTCTGTGCAGATATAGCCTGAAGAAATAGCGTACGTTCAGTCCTTTCCACATAAACATGTCTCCTCACCATCATTTTGCCTAGCTACATGGTTGCCTTTTTATATTGTGTTGATTCAGGGTTGTTAGCATGGTGAAGATGCAAATGAGGTGTGAACTGATTAGAATTGCTGAATCCCAAATACTTGCATCTGTGTAGGAGATATAAACATAGTGCAGGCACTCAGTGTTTGTTTTTAATGGATTGCAACTGTGAGTGATTCCTGGTCAGTAAAATGAAAAGACAACAGCAATGCAGGTTGCCTTGCATGCAGTGGGTGTGTCAGGTTAGACTTACAAAGGGTTAGATGTAATGTTGGAAATGTAATTAAGCAGCATGCAATTCACAGGTTATGTACCTTAGCATCAAACCTGCTCTTACTTTTTTTGGCAACTGCATATGTTATTATTTCCATTTAATATCCTAACATATTTTAAGGCCAATGATACAGACTGCATGTCACATATTACTGGTCAGATACCTGAAGAAGGTCCTTCTGGGACATGCTTGCTGTCTCTGAAACTGTTGCTCTAACATCCTGGACATGCTGTACTGCACTCTCCTGTGAGCTGTCAGGAAACCTGATATTGGCCAGGAACTCTTCATTGGGTGTTATTGATGTTTCTCTAGCAATGCGTCCCCTTGGTAACCATCTGGTCATGCCTCACTGCAACTGCTCTCTTCCATACAGATATGATCATGTCAGTGGCCATGTCATACTCCTGCTCATATATCTTGCCATGGCCACCCAAGGCATTTACATCATCAACATTTGGCACCAAATTTGCATCCTGTTTCCTATATCTCTCCATCTCCTTTCCAGCAGGAAAGCACCATGTTGCCTAAAGACATCCACTATCACTTGGTTCTCAGCTTCAGTGAAGGGGGGGTCTCTGAGTATTGACAAGCCTGGGTATCATGCTGTAGGTGTTCTAAAGGTAACCATTCAGTATTACCCAATGGAGAAACATAAAACAGTCTAGAGATGAAATACAAACAACAGACAGGAAGCAAAACAAGGAGAATAAAAATAGCACCATATTCTTGTTTGTGCCATAACAGTAATTCACCTTTGCTCCACCCAAAAAAAGAACAGTCTATCCTTGTGTGTGCCATAACAGTAGCTCAGCTTTGCTCCTCTTCCCCAAAAAAAGAACAAGCAATTGACACATTTTGCTAACAAACTATCTTTGAAATGCTAAAAGTGTTATCAAATGAACTGTCCCTGAAACACCTATTTATCACAGAGCATTCCATTTTCAAGAATTGAGAATCATGTATACCTGTGAAATGGCTTGACAAACATGTCCATGGCATCAGTACACTTCTAACTAAAGCACACAGATAAAAGTGCAAAAGCCTTTGCTCAGATTTTTCTTAAATACATTCCAGCATATGCGGTATGTAGCTGACACATTTAAATCATATCTTCTGAAGTTCAGTAATCCTCTGTGCAGATATATCCTGAAGAAATAGCATATGTTCAGTCCTCTCCACATAAACAAGTCTCCTCACCATCATTTTGCCTAGCTACCATGGTTGTCTTTCTATATTGTGTTGATTCAGAGCTGTTAGCATGGTGAAGATGCAAACGAGGTGTGAACTGATTAGAACTGCTGAATCCCAAATATTTGTATCTGTGTAGGAGATATAAACATAGTGCAGGCACTCAATCAGTGTTTGTTTTTAATGGATTGCAACTGCGAATGATTACTGGTCAGGAGAAGGAAAAGATAACAGCAATGCAGGCTAACTTACATGCAGTGGGTGTGTCAGGTTAGACTTACAAAGTGTTAGATGTAATGTTGAAAATGTAATTAAGCAGCACACAATTCACAGGTTGTGTACCTTAACATCCAACCTACCCATATTTTTTTGGCAACTGCATATGTTATTATTCCCATTTAATATCCTAACACATTTTAAGGCCAATGATACAGACTGCATGTCACATATTACTGGTCAGATAACTGAAGAATGGCCAACAAACATAGGGAGGTAAGAAATAGCTGTATATTTGCAAGCAATAATCATAACAGGTTGCGTTATCACTAAGTACACTACAACCAAAAATAATATATTTTCTAATAATTGAATGGTTCCATATTACTGTAGATGATGTTGAAGTTGATTGTGTGCAGAATGATTTCAGTTCCTTGCTGCAAAGCTGTTTCTGTGGCAAAGAGGGATAAGGCACCCATCCTGTGTTCTAAAGGTTCATTGGAGTGAGAGTTCAAATCCATATCTATGTAGACATATCTCATGTGAACCATCAATTTCTAGTGTTTATATCATAGATTGAGTTTTCCTCATTTCAACTAATTGTTCCTTTTTTAATTACTTTTCTGTCTTGGTTTTCATAGTTTTTTTGTTTGTTTGAGAGGGTCAGTGTTTGTGTGATGCAGCGCTTAGCACAATCACAATAAATGGAGAAATGAATGGAAGGTTTGGCTGTGCTAATCTCATTTGTGCAAAGCACAGCAGTGTGCAAACTGTGCATCTGGACCATCCAGGTAGCAGACAGGACCCGGACAGACAAAAATAGATACCAGATACATTCAATGAATTCTGTTGGACACTGAACAAACCAGCTAAGTGACATTGCATGGTGGTAAACACAGAGACCTTAAAAATAATTATTAAATTAAGGGTTGCCATGTAACTAATTCTGTGGCAGCAGGTGTAAGTGTAGAGCTGGAGTACAGATGCTCCTGGGTTCTAGTACAAGGTGTGCACCTTTTTTTTTTTTTGTGACATGGCTGTTTATAACAATGAAATGAAACATGAACAAGTGTTATTTCAACTGTCTTGTGGCAACAGGTGTAAGTGTAGGACTGCACTTTTACTGTTGTTCCACTTCTCATTATATTCTCTCTCATTTATAGCACTTTAGATAGTGGACCTGATATTAATTATATGTATGATGGTTGACACAGTATTATTGTGTTTCTATCTATTCATGTATGTATGTATTATCAGATTTATTATCAGATCTATGGCTGAGGGTGTACTGTGTACTATATTTCTGTAAGTAAAAAATTCTGCTGTCTGGAGTTACATGGCCTTTACATTTGTCTAAGACACATACACAACTGCTTCTATAACCAATAACCTTCTCAGGTCACACACATAGATGTATAACAGCTCATACTGTCACCTGCATTTATGTATGTTGCCTGAGTATGTCTGAGCAGCACTTCTTCTGTGTGAAAGATAGAAAATCAATGCTGTGGAAGTAAATTTTTTGTCCCTTATGCCTAGGTGTGAATCCCACAGTGTAAAAATCAATTTTCTCATTCGTCACTGTGTGGCACTGCTGCTCTCTGCACACCATAGTAAAGCACCACAGCCACAAGCTTCTGCAGGGTGACTCCCAGTGCAAGTCTGAGGCATGGAATAGTTTAGCCCAGGCTGTATCCAGTCCCACTGGTATTCTGCTCACTGGAGAGTAATGTAGGCATCATTTCAATGAGCTACAGTGGATGAAGAGGGATACACTTGACTGTTGGATTGAGGAATTTAGGACTGTGGAATTCAGGACTGAGGACATCCCACATCTGTGTAAGTATCAACTCAAGACAGTACTGGTAAGACTTAGAAAGATGAATATAGACAAGACTGGTATGCATAATGGTCTTCTGTTCTGTTCTGTTTTGTCCCCAGCTGCCAGTGATCGAGAGTGTGATATCCAAGCCCACAGGACTAGATTGGTGAGACTGGAGGAAGTAGGTGGTATGTATGCAGCAGAAGAGTAGTGTTAGTATAGCAGAAAAAGTTAAAAGATAGCTTCTTTGGTATTTTATAGAATTGTATCAAATTGAGCAGGCATATTTCAACTGTAAAATCAAGTATGTATGCATTAGCCTGTAGCACAAACCAAATTTAAGAGTTCAATATTACACTTTAGTCAGAGGTTGTGGGTTTAAATATTACACTTCACAACTATACATTACTTTTATTTCCTCAATAATATTTACATTACATTACAACCTCTATACCAGTGGCACAAATGCCCTTCTGTAAACTGTTATCTGTATAACTGGAACAGGCATATGTGCAATATATTCATATTTCAAAGATTACTTGCTGCAGATTTGTAGTATACTGTGCATCTGTTAGGAGATGGCAGACTTAAATATAAAATTTAAGATAAAATAGAATTGCATAATTGAATTAATACATTGTATGTCACATATGAAGGTACTAATTTTATGTCCTTTTTCTCGCGCACCCCAACCCTTATCTCTCTTTTTTATTTTCTTTATTTTATTTTTAAATATATATATATAGATATATATTTTATTTTATTATTGCTTTATTTTATTTTACATTTTTTATTTTATTTGTATTTTATTTTATTTGTGTTTTATTTATTTTTTCTTTTCTTTCTTTTTATGTGTCATCAAAATGTGTCCATGTCATCCATGTGTACCATATCACTAAATGCTCCACAGCAAAATGAGGTAGGCCATCCCCATTGGATCAGCCTGCCCCCACTCCACCAGCTGAAACACTGATTCTCAGCACATCTGGGAGCTAACCTGGCTGCACTGCCTCTGCTGCCCCTGCACTACCTGCACCCTCAGGTAGTCCTGCCCTGGAGACTGGTCTAGAGCTACCCTCTGGAAGCAGTGGTGAAGGTGGTGATTTCATCACCTGTAGTGAATTGCCAGAGATGGTACTTATGGTGATAAACCATACTGTTGGTGCACACCTATGCTGGCTGGACAGGCTGCTCTCCCTCATTTTGCATAGTTGTAGGAGGAGGAGGATAAGATGTCAACCACTTCAGCCACCAGCAGAGTGAGGTGACAGTGATAACAGTCCGATGGGTGAGGCTTTGATTCTCACTGTCTGCCAGCTTGACGACTGTGGGTTTGGAATGTCCCCAGCCTCACCTCAATCATGGTGCCCACGCAATCTTTTATGTCCATCATCATCCCAGTCTCCTGTTTGCTTTATCTGTCAGCGATTGCTGCCTTACTTTTAATGACAGATTTCTTCTGGTGGTGGGGGTGTGAACTTGTATAAAAAAGAAAAAAATTAGAGTATGTTGACTTACGGTAGATTTTAGCCACATACTGTTTATCCACTCTATCCCTAATTAAATTAACATCCAAGTAGGCAATATACTCTTCATGGAAGACACTAGTAAATTTAAAAAAAAACTAGAGGTATGATTCAAACTGTCCACCAGTTTTAAGGCCTCTTGTTGTTCCCCTCTAAACATCAGAAAAATGTCATCCAAAAACCATGTATATACCACAATTTTGTTCACTGTGTCTTTATTGTTAAACAAAAACTGGTGTTCCCACTGGGCCATCACTAAATTAGCGAATGAGGCCCCACAGGGTGAGCCCATGGCTATACTCACTTTTTGTAAATAGATGTCAGAATCAAACAAAACAAAGTTGTTAGATAACACCACATCCAACAGGTTTTCCATGAGTCTCATTTCATTACAAGGAGCACCATGAAACTGTAAGCTCTCCACCACCCATTCTATACCAATGGCACTCTGGATAGAGAAGTACAAGTCACAAACATTAATAGTTAGGAAGTTCACATCCTCCTTAAACTCACACTTGTTGATGTTAGCCAGAAATGTCCAAGAATCCTTACAAATTTGCCTTTCATTTTCTACCTATTTTTTAAAGGTAAGGTCTATCAGTTTAGCAATAGCATAAGTAATGGACGACCTTGCGTCCACCAGTGTCCTCATCAGTGGATTGTGGATATTCTTATACATCTTTGGGATGCCAAACAATGCTGGAATTTTTTGGGAAAAAGTCTGCAAATAGTTAAAAGTTGACACATCAATGGCTCCTTCAATAAACAAATTGTGTATGAAAATCCTAATACGATTATAATCAACATGTAACTCATGCAAACTTGCTTTTACATATGTAACATTGTTTAGAACACCATACATTCTTTTATTGTAGTCTGCCTTATCCATCAAAACTAACCCCCCTCCATTGTCAGGTTTTAGGAAGCAAATAAGTAATGATAAAAATAAAGACAAAGCTTCCTTTTCTTCTTTTGTTATATTCCATCCCTTTGTGTCCACAGTATGGTTAAACAAGTCCCTCATCTCCAATTCAGATAGAAATTCGAATAATGACACAAGAGGGTGTAAAGGGGGGTTATAAGCACTTGCTACATGCAATACTGGTAGCTGGTCTGACCTATTGGTAGCCAATAGAATGTTCAAGTTCACTTTCCGAGTATGTTGTTGTTTGCTGTTTGTCTTTCGACTTTTCCCAGTTAGGAGTCGCCACAGTGGAACTTTGGTCCACTAATGATTGGCAGTAGATTTTCACGAACCCCAAGGTGCCAGCTCGACATTCAGCCTTCAGCGAAGGCACGCCCATTTACACTTGTCTTTCGAATGCTCACCCAACCAGGGGGAGGACATGCAGACTCCACACAAGGCACTCCCTGCACTCCAGACAGGAATCGAACGTGAGAACCTCTTGCTGTGAGGCAACAATGCTACTGCTGCACCACCGCAGATTGGATTTATACTCGGAAAGTGAAAGTGAAAGTTCACTTTCTGAGTATAAAGTTTCAAATCCACTAGGGTTGCTGGTAAATTAAACCTAGTGGAAGGAACAAAAGTCCAACCTTTTGCAAGTACTTCAATCAATATAGGGCCAATGTCAAAGGTAGCTAAATTCAAAATTTTAAAGTCCCCAGTATGATTAGTTATAACTTTACAGCATTGCCATTCATCTGAAAGTTCTCACTGGTTAGTTACCTTTTCTTCTTGGTGTTGTTGTTGCTCAGACTGAAATTCCTCAGTACTCCTCTTGTGTTGTAATGTCAATGGTGGTTCTGCCCACAGTTGTCCTGAAAATCCTGCACCTCTCTAGCCCCATTTTCCATGCTTTCCTGGTCGGAAAAGGCCGAATAAAACCCTCCATTTTTTTCTGGTGTACTGGTTGCTCGTATGTGGCTCCATTTCCCTTCGTCATTCCTATGCACAGCATGAACAGTAGTTCCTGGCTCAGCCAACCTAGTTTGATTGTAAGGGTGGGTTTGCGGTCCAGCACGGCCAATTGCATTTCAAGTCTGTGAAGGGGGAGGTACCAGATACACTGTGCCATTTTTGTAGACTTTTAAGTCTCTATTCAGTTTCTTTATTTTTTGTTCTGTGCTTTTTATAATCTGTTGATCAATAGACATAAAAATCCTTCTATAGTCAAACTGGTATCTAGCAAAGACAGCATCAGATTTAATGTCTTTATCTAAACTAGTAATAGCTATTATTAGTTTGTCAATAGTAAGTTGGTAATGCTTACACATTACCTCCATTAGTTCAGTCCTATGTATATTAAATAAGGCAAGCAGTTCTTTATGAAAATCTGATCCATCTTCCAAGCCTGTTGGGTATTGCCACGATCTTAAACCTTTAGGGATGATCCGCTAATGGATACACTCTGTGAAGTAACTTAATTCCAGTTGACGTTACCTTAATTTCAGTAAGAGGTAGTCAGATCTCCCTATGTTGCATTTGATATTTGTATTAACTCCAGTCAGTCTCCCTATATGCACATCTTCAGGCCCAGGTTTAAGTGAAGGGAGGTTGTTCAACCATCCATTGAGGTGAGGAAGTCCTCCTAATCTCGAAGGTGATGAAAAACCATCGTTTACAGTCACTGTTGTTGCTGCTCCATTGGAAGCTATTACAGCCCTTGTTTGTACGTTGTCCATTTGTGGGGTAGTAGAACCTTTTTCCATGACAGAAAACCTTGTAGAAGTCCCCTCATGTAGTGTGTTCAACAAGGGAGGTTGCCAAGATTGAGGTTGTGACAGATGGTCCACCCGAACAGATAGGTCAAGTTTCTGTGCCATAACATTCAGTAGGGCAGTAAGGTTACCCACATCTATAGCTGACACTTGGGAAGCAGGGATAATTGAGTAACTAAGCCCAAAGATGTGTTCTGTACTCCTCCAGCAGTCATAATGAACAGCCAAACTCAACTGTCAAAAACAGTCAAAAGACAAGTTAGGTAAAAGACACTGCTGGAAACAGAGGCACCGAACACTTTAGGACCAAAATCAAGAAAGTCCTTAATGTGAAACCAATAAAACCAAAAAGTAATGTAAGGTGCTTTTCATCTGGCTGCATAGCCAGACTTCCCTAGACAAAGAAAACAAAAAAGTTTGCAGCATTAAGTATTCATGCTGTACCTTCCTATTAAACTAATTAACCAATAAAGACACATCTCCATAGAAATAGTTAAAAGTCAGTAAATAGATAATGTTAAAACAGCCAAGTTCAGCATTTCCCAACTTAAAAAGCTACAAAAGGTAGCCGCAGTGGTGCAGCGGTAGCGTTGTTGCCTCACAGCAAGAGGTTCTCCTGTTCGATTCTCGGCTGGAGTGCCTTCTTTGTGGAGTCTGCATGTTCTCCCCATGGTCAAGTGGCCTCTGAAAGACATACGTGAATGGGCGTGCCTTCGCTGAAGGTTGGGTGTCGGGCTGGCAACTCAGCACCATAAAAATCGACTGCTAATCATTAGTAGACCAGAGTTCTGCTATGGTGACCCCTAACCAGGAAAAGCCGAAACTACAAACAAGAATTAAGCAAGCAAACACACCATCCCCACCCACCAAAAAAACATTTTGCCATAGAGTTTATTACCAAATATAATATTAAATATTGGTTAAAAGTTTGATTAAAATTAACACTTAAACTTTTTAAAAAAGTTTTATACCATCTCTAGACACTTAACAGCTCACTGTCAGGCATTCCCAGCCTTCTATGTTGGAAAAACTGACAGAAGACTAAAGGAAAGGGTGTATGAGAATGTACACAGTATTGCCAAAGGCAAACAGGAGAATGATTTGGCAAGGCATTGCAATGGTAATTCTGTGCATTTTTTTGTTTTTAGAGTTGTTGATCAGATTGCACCTAACTTATGAGAGGGCCCGTTCCAATTATTGTTGGAACAACGGAAATTGCTTTGGCAAATGAGGCTAAATGCCAGTAGTGCACCAAGAATAAATGAAGTCATCTCACTAACTTGCATTTTAAAACTAAAAAGTGTATGTAGATGACTTGCTGTTTGTCCCTGATATTAAAACTGGAGGTTTAGTGTAGAATATAATTCGCACCTTGGAAGTGTAACAGCTAAATGGATTTTTAACCTCTGGTCTGAAGTAACTGTGCACATTTTTTGTAGTTAATGGAGTATTTTAACAACACTTTGTACAAATAACATGTGTAGGTGTCTAGAGACAGTATAAAACAATTTTAACAAGTTTAAGTGTTAATTTTAAGCAAACTTTTAACCAATATTTAATATTATATTTGGTAATAAACTCTATGGCAAAATGTTTTGTTTGGTGGGTGGGGATGGTGGGGTTGCTTGCTTAATACTTGTAGCTTTTTAAGTTGGGAAATGCTGAACATGGCTGTTTTAACATTATCTAATTACTGACTTTTAACTGTTTCTATGGAGATGTGTATTTATTGGTTAATTAGTTTAATAGAAAGGTACAGGGTGAATACTTAATGCTGCAAACGTTTTGCTTTCTTTGTCTGAAGAAGTCTGGCTATGCAGCCAGACAAAAAGCGCTTTACATTACTGTTTGGTTTTATTGGTTTCGCATTGAAGAATTTCTTGATTTTGGTCCTAAAGTTTTCCATGCCTCTGTTTCCTGCAGTGTCTTTTACCTAGAACATACTGAGGAGACAGATATATTGCCCAGCAATTCATTCTTCTCTGTAACTGGCTTCCAGTGTGTGTGAAGCAGTGCTCCTCAGTGACCCTGTTCAAGTACAACCTTGAGTACTGCTCAGTGATTGTAAAGTCACCTCTGGAGTGGTATCTATGTCCCTCATGGACAGGGCCAGTTGGTGCCGCTCACAAAATTGCTATACTATCAATGACCAGCTAACTATGATCAAAAAGGGTATTTATGTTTTTATATAGCTAGGCTTCTAAACAGCCTAGGGCTATTAGGCTAGTAGCCTTCAATGAA
The DNA here is from genome assembly GCF_019279795.1 of Protopterus annectens. Lineage (NCBI taxonomy): Eukaryota > Metazoa > Chordata > Ceratodontiformes > Protopteridae > Protopterus > Protopterus annectens. The sequence goes on from NC_056743.1 coordinate 1,453,626,812, forward strand.
CCTATGAAGTCATGAACCTATGCAGGTGTCCCAACATCTTGTCTCCTACATGGCCTGCTAATGTCATTTTCTATAAATTGACCTACACTCTTACAAAAGTCATACTTGTGTGCCATGACACTTGTGTAAAGTACTGTGTTCTGTAATCTGTGTACTCAGGTAGGGGTTCTGTTCTCTCTGCAGTCAACTGTGCATGTATGTGTGTGTGTGTGTGTGTGTGTGTGTGTGTGTGTGTGTGTGTGTGTGTGTGTGTGTGTGTGTGTGTGTTGTGCATCCAGACAAAAGAGCAGAAGTGTGTATCCCACAGATATTTCATCCAATGCCATAGATTGACAGTATTTTGATTCTTGCAGAAGCCTACGCATGCAGTTCATGTAGGTCTCTTAAAATATTGTCTCCCACATTGCCTGCTGATGTCATCTACTATAAGTTCACCTGCACTCTTGTAAATATCTGATTTGTGCCATGGTGCTTGTGTAATGTACTGAGTTCTGTAGTCTTTGTACTTAGAGAGTTGGGGATTCTATTCTCACTGCAGTCAACTGTGTGTGTGTGTGTGTGTGTGTGTGTGTGTGTGTGTGTGTGTGTGTGTGTGTGTGCCTGTGTGTGTGTGTGTGTGTGTGTGTGTGTGTGTGTGTGTGTGTGTGTGTGTGTGTGTGTGTGTGTGTGTGTGCCTGTGTGTGTGTGTGTGTGCCTGTGTGTGTGTGTGTGTGTGTCTGTGAGATCTTGCTTGCCATTACAGAGAGGATTTTACAACTGCATGTGGGACTCTGTTATTACCATCTTCTCCTCAACAGACACTGCTGATGTCGGCTGTATCAGATTTTTCAATATGCAGTATTCCCACCAGGGAAGGGTCAGACACTGACCTGGAGGCCAGGCAGATGTCACCTCATCCTATACCAGACAGATTACAGTGACATGTCTTTTATTCTATTCTCATACATCATGGCATGGTTTGTAGGCCCTGTGTTATCTTGTTGAAAAAGCCCTGTGGTCTCTACAGCTGCTGCATGTATCTGGTGAAGAACATGCAAAAGAGCGTGTTATACTGTATTACTGTTCTGATGACGTTTGACTACAGTGCTGTCATACAGTCCTAAGATCTGAATATGATGGTGTGACTTATGATGTGCACAACATAGCATTCAATATCAGTGTGGACACTTGGTGGTAGAGGTTCAGAGTGCTATTTACATGTGTTACCAGTACTTGCATCACTGTGTGTCAGCATAACAGGACTGTTGTCAATGCTGTGATTAACATGGAATATCACTTTTCAGATGGACAATATAAAAAAAGACACCTGTCTGCATTTATTTGTAGATTGTGTATCTTTGTCACCATTCATTTGTGTGTGTTAGCTCCTCATGTGCTATGTTATCATCATTGGTAGACTCAATGATTGCACCCAATATGCAAGAATCAGCAAACTTGGTAAGCCAAAGGCCATATACTTTAGCCAGAACTATCAAGAAATAGAGCACAGACAGTAAATGGCCAAGCACAGATCCCTGGGGTTTTCCAATGGTGACAGCTCTACTGGTACAGGTTGATTTCCAACATTCACAGTATGTGTTCTGTCGGTGAGACAATTGGTTACCTATCTAATGACATAAGGGTTAATCCCCTGTTGGGCAGGTTGCTCACTGACATCTGCTTGTGTCAAAACCCTAGATCAGATCATGATAGGCAGTATGCACTGTCTTACCTTCTTCCAGACATATCACATTAAATCAATGGGCTGTGACAACATCACAGATCGCCTACACCATGACTCAGCACATCCACCCTCCTGATACAGTTAAATACACACTTCAACACACCCTCCACATGGGCTATGTTCCCATACAAGGGTGTACATCAACATACATCCATATGAGTGTGGGGGACAGCACCTGATGCATGCATGCATGTATAGAGACATTGTGACTCTCCTCAACTGTGAGATAGACCAACATGTCATCATGGACCTCTTCTACATGTAAACTAGTAATATTCTGGCTGTGTGCAATAGACCTGTGTGAGTTGTTAATGCTACATCATGTCTGTTACATCTGAAATATGTCTTCAAAGAGGTAATCAAGGGCATGCATGATTACAACAGTATCATCTTGTGGAATTTGACCAGGTCAAGGTATTTGACATGAATCCACACTGAGGTATTCAATCAACACTGTCACAAGTGGCCATTAACAGCTATATCACCAAATGGGTAGACCAGTGTAACACATATGTGGCATCTCACTATGTTGATATGTGTGACGTGATCTGTTTGTATATCAAGGTTGTTTGCTAGGCCCTTTCCTGTCCACTAGTCAAGCGATGGACATCGCTGATGACGTACACATGCTGTGGCCAAACACCTGCCTGAAGTACTACAGATTGTGGGCAATCATTGACTCCAGCTGTGATATTAGTATAATACAGAAAGTATCAACACATACCAAAAACTGCTGCCACAGCCATGACAACACCTGTATTGACAAGAAACATTGGTGGATTTGTTAATTCAGGAAACAAACACATCACCCAAGTATAATGTGGACATTGCAACCTAGAATCAGACCAATAGGTATGTGACCTGTGAACTGGGGTAGATGGTGAGTGGTACATTCACCAGCATATGGTCATAGTGCTGACTATTCCCTTGAATGTAGCACAATGACTGGGTATGTGAAGGGCACACACATCAGAGGCCATAATACCTTCATGGTTCCCAGCCTATATCACAGCAATAACTGTGTACAATGCACCCTTTTTCATGTACCTCCCTACACATCTTCCAGTGATGTGTAATAGCACTTTTGTCACAGTGAGCTGTCATACAACTTATTGGCCATACCTAGGTATTCCTTCAATGGAATGTACATGACTGTCTGTTGGTGTGGAACACCAATGAAGTTGTTACACCAGATGCATGTGTGGTACCTGTTCTGCTTATGTATACACTTCTTAGGTGTTTGACAACATTAATGACATGTATATCATTCATGACAGTGCTATATATATTTAGATATAGATATAGATAGATATATACATATATGCCATGCACACAAGGCAACTAGCCTGTATTGTCCATACTTTCGCATACCACATAGAGGTATATCAGTGTCCTTCCTAACACCTCCAGCAGATGTTACAGTGCCAGGACAGTGTGCATGGTTATCCTCATAGAGTGTGGATGTATCATAATAGTTGTTCAAGCATGTATGTGTGCAGGGTTATCGCTTAAGCTCTATATTACGACGCCAAAAAACCTTTACAGCGAACACCACTTTATTGACATGTATTCAGCTAAATTCACTTCTGCTGTCCACTGCATTATTCATGTAGGGATGTTTATCACATACAAATATACTCCCCATTGTTATGTCACCTTGTATGACAGTCACATAAAACACATTGTTACTGTACAGTCTCTACTGTACCATATAAATATGTGATTAGTGTTGCTGCTACAACCATCTTCCATTGACATGTCCTCCTCTGCTGTACATTAGGTAGTTTCACCTACTGTCTTTCTCTGTGTTCCTTCTTACAATTCATCTGTGTGTCCCTAGTCAATACACGTACTTCCCCTCAGTGTTCATTTTATATGGCTGTCCATGTCCCATTACAGATCATTTAGACAGCTTCAGTACAGAATCCCAGTAATGTGATATCACAATAGTGTGCACTGTAGGTACACTTTCCTGTACTGTGCTTGCACCATGTACATCATATTCATACCTCTCAACTGTCAAGATATTCCCAGGATGTGCAGATGTTTTCTTTATCTAATTGAGGCTTTCTGCCATATCACTGGGATGATCTCAGGACTGATGTAAGTCAATATTACGTACATTTGGGTTCATACATCGCAACTGTCCTGATTTGTGCAGAATGTCCAGTTGTTGTCTTATATTTTTGATCTTTTCCTCATAACATGATATGGTATGTCACTGCAGATTAAAATCAGAAAATGATGGTGGACATTGGAGTTTCAAATTTCATGCTCTTCAGAAATTCATGCTACTGTACAACCTATTATTCTATCAACTTTCTAAGTTTGGAAGAGCAATATTAAAAATCTGTCCCTATTTTTAGGCTCCCCCCATTATTTATGGCTTTGTCCAGATTACTTGCTTTAAGAGGATGAGTGGCATATTTGACTTTCATTATAACACATTTCTATGTGATATCTATGTCAAATATGTCCCTATTTCTAGTTAATTGTCCCATTATTATGTTGGCCTTTGTGCAGATTTGTTGCACTGACAGACTGACAGCTATCTGTACAATCCTGCTGATCATTGTGGCATTCCTTGCAAATCGACAGACCATAGGTGCTCTGCTTTAAACAGAATTGATATCCGCATTCATTTACACAGTTTCCTGGCCAGCAACACTGTTGCCAGCAACAAAACCTAGCTTAGATGCACTGTATGAAATTAATATGCAGTGTACCCTGCCACTCGCCCCGTACTACTACACAAACATGTAAACTCTGTGTAGGCTTCAAGTGGAGCCTACATGGAGTTTATTGAATCCCAGAAATTGTTTATCCTGATGTTGAGTAAGAACAGAGACAACTTTTGATAGGAAGTCTTACAGTATGGTTTTGAAGGATAGGGGGGTATTGTATTCACCATGGAAAGAGATAAGGAGTTCCAGGCCTTAGCAATATAGTATGGTGCAAGTACAGACAATGCCCAGCAGACATTTTGGACAGAGAGGAGTTTTTAGTCATTAGATCATAATAACCAACTAGGAACATAGCTATGTAGAAAGTTAATTAGTGCTTGACAAGTAGATGGATTCTGGATAATTTCATAGATGGCAATAAGCTGTGTATATGTTAGTTGATGGGTAGATTTTGTGACACCCCTACACTGGCCCAGTAATCAAGGAGCCTCAATCCTTACCACTGGCAGCAGTGAGGGATGTACACAATGGGAGAATGACAAGTACACACATAGTAAAGTTCAATTTCACTTAAGAGCACACAGA